>NW_027514800.1:0-122389 GCF_048772815.1 Callospermophilus lateralis | reverse complement strand
TCTTCAAGTAGCCCTAGGCACAGACTGTGGAAAAGCACTTTCATTGAGAGGGGTTGCCAAGCTTCTAAGAAATAACGAGTTTCCGAAATACCAGCAAAAATTTTTTCACCCAATCTTGATGATACTTGGTGCTAATGATCAGTACACAAATCCCACTTGGCTCACCAAATTTTGTTCTTCTAGGTTGAAGCGTTCGTCTACAGTAGCAGTTTTTATATTTAGGTTTCCCTCTGTTCTCTCCTATATAGTTAGATGAATTTGGAACTCTAAATCCAACATGGTTTATAGTAGCTCTTTGAAATATGACAAAATAAAGGATTTCTCAGTTTTGTCTCTATGGTTTGTTTCCTCTTCAAGTAGCCCTAGGCACACACTGTGGAAAAGCACTTTCATTGAGATGGTCTGCCAAGCTTCTAGGAAATAACGAGTTTCCGAAATACCAGCAAATATTTTTTCACCCAATCTTGATGATACTTGTTGCTAATGATTAGGACACAAATCCCACTTGGCTCACCAAATTTTGTTCTTCTAGGTTGAAGCGTTCGTCTACAGTAGCAGTTTTTATATTTAGGTTTCTCTCTTTTCTCTCCTATATAGTTAGATGAATTTGGAACTCTAAATCCAACATGGTTTGTAGTAGCTCTTTGAAACTTGACAAAATAAAGGAGTTCTCAGTTTTGTCTCTATGGTTTGTTTCCTCTTCAAGTAGCCCTAGGAAAAACTGTGGAAAAGCACTTTCATTGAGATGGTCTGCCAAGCTTCTAAGAAATAACGAGTTTCCGAAATAGCAGCAAATATTTTTTCACCCATTCTTGATCATTGGTGGTAATGATCAGTACACAAATCTCACTTGGCTCACCAAATTTTGTTCTTCTAGGTTGAAGCGTTCGTCTACAGTAGCAGTTTTTATATTTAGGTTTCATTCTGTTCTCTCATATATAGATAGATGAATTTGGAACTCTAAATCCAACATGGTTTGTAGTAGCTCTTTGAAACTTGACAAAATAAAGGAGTTCTCAGTTTTGTCTCTATGGTTTGTTTCCTCTTCAAGTAGCCCTAGGCACACACTGTGGAAAAGCACTTTCATTGAGATTGTTTGCCAAGCTTCTAAGAAATAACGAGTTTCCGAAATACCAGCAAATATTTTTTCACCCAATCTTGATGATACTTGGTGGTAATAATCAGTACACAAATCCCACTTGGCTCACCAAATTTTGTTCTTCTAGGTTGAAGCGTTCGTCTACAGTAGCAGTTTTTATATTTAGTTTTCCCTCTGTTCTCTCCTATATAGTTAGATGAATTTGGAACTCAAAATCCAACATGGTTTGTACTAGCTCTTTGAAACTTGACAAAATAAAGGAGTTCTCAGTTTTGTCTCTATGGTTTGTTTCCTCTTCAAGTAGCCCTAGGCACACACTGTGGAAATGCACTTTCATTGAGATGGGTTGCCAAGCTTCTAAGAAATAACGAGTTTCCGAAATACCAGCAAATATTTTTTCACCCAATCTTGATGATACTTGGTGGTAATGATCAGTACACAAATCCCACTTGGCTCACCAAATTTTGTTCTTCTAGGTTGAAGCATTCGTCTACAGTAGCAGTTTGTATATTTAGGTTTCCCTCTGTTCTCTCCTACATAGATAGATGAATTTGGAACTCTAAATCCAACATGGTTTGTAGTAGCTCTTTGAAACTGGACAAAATAAAGGAGTTCTCAGTTTTTTCTCTATGGTTTGTTTCCTCTTCAAGTAGCCCTAGGCACAGACTGTGGATCAGCACTTTCATTGTGAGGGGTTGCCAATCTTCTAAGAAATAACGGGTTTCCGAAATACCAGCAAATATTTTTTCACCCAATCTTGATGATACTTGGTGGTAATGATCAGTACACAAATCCCACTTGGCTCACCAAATTTTGTTCTTGTAGGTTGAAGCGTTCGTCTACAGTAGCAGTTTTTATATTTAGGTTTCCATCTGTTCTCTCCTATATAGATAGATCAATTTGGAACTCTAAATCCAACATGGTTTGTAGTAGCTCTTTGAAACTGGACAAAATAAAGGAGTTCTCAGTTTTTTCTCTATGGTTTGTTTCGTCTTCAAGTAGCCCTAGGCACAGACTGTGGATCAGCACTTTCATTGAGAGGGGTTGCCAAGCTTATAAGAAATTACGAGTTTCCGAAATACCAGCAAATATTTTTTCACCCAAACTTGATGATACTTGGTGGTAATGATCAGTACACAAATCCCACTTCCTCACCAAATTTTGTTCTTCTAGGTTGAAGCGTTCGTCTACAGTAGCAGTTTTTATATATAGGTTTCCCTCTGTTCTCTCCTATATAGATAGATGACTTTGGAACTCTAAATAAAACATGGTTTGTAGTAGGTCTTTGAAACTTGACAAAATAAAGGAGTTCTCAGTTTTGTCTCTATGGTTTGTTTAATCTTCAAGGAGTCCTAGGCACAGACTGTGGAAAAGCACTTTCATTTAGAGGGGTTGCCAAGCTTCTAAGAAATAACGAGTTTCCGAAATACCAGCAAATATTTTTTCACCCAATCTTGATAATACTTGGTGGCAATGATCAGTACACAAACCCCACTTGGCTCACCAAATTTTGTTCTTCTAGGTTGAAGCGTTTGTCTACAGTAGCAGTTTTTATATTTAGGTTTCCCTCTGTTCTCTCCTATATAGTTAGATGAATTTGGAACTCTAAATACAACATGGTTTGTAGTAGCTCTTTGATATATGACAAAATAAAGGATTTCTCAGTTTTGTCTCTATGGTTTGTTTCCTCTTCAAGTAGCCCTAGGCACACACTGTGGAAAAGCACTTTCATTGAGATGGTCTGCCAAGCTTCTAGGAAATAACGTGTTTCCGAAATACCAGCAAATATTTTTTCACCCAATCTTGATGATATTTGTTGCTAATGATCAGTACACAAATCCCACTTGGCACACCAAATTTTGTTCTTCTAGGTTGAAGCGTTCGTCTACAGTAGCAGTTTTTATATTTAGGTTTCTCTCTTTTCTCTCCTATATAGTTAGATGAATTTGGAACTCTAAATCCAACATGGTTTGTAGTAGCTCTTTGAAACTTGACAAAATAAAGGAGTTCTCAGTTTTGTCTCTATGGTTTGTTTCCTCTTCAAGTAGCCCTAGGCACACACTGTGGAAATGCACTTTCATTGAGATGGGTTGCCAAGCTTCTAAGAAATAACGAGTTTCCGAAATACCAGCAAATATTTTTTCACCCAATCTTGATGATACTTGGTGGTAATGATCAGTACACAAATCCCACTTCCTCACCAAATTTTGTTCTTCTAGGTTGAAGCGTTCGTCTACAGTAGCAGTTTTTATATATAGGTTTCCCTCTGTTCTCTCCTATATAGATAGATGACTTTGGAACTCTAAATAAAACATGGTTTGTAGTAGGTCTTTGAAACTTGACAAAATAAAGGAGTTCTCAGTTTTGTCTCTATGGTTTGTTTAATCTTCAAGGAGTCCTAGGCACAGACTGTGGAAAAGCACTTTCATTGAGAGGGGTTGCCAAGCTTCTAAGAAATAACGAGTTTCCGAAATACCAGCAAATATTTTTTCACCCAATCTTGATAATACTTGGTGGCAATGATCAGTACACAAACCCCACTTGGCTCACCAAATTTTGTTCTTCTAGGTTGAAGCGTTCGTCTTCAGTAGCAGTTTTTATATTTAGGTTTCCCTCTGTTCTCTCCTATATAGTTAGATGAATTTGGAACTCTAAATACAACATGGTTTGTAGTAGCTCTTTGAAACTTGACAAAATAAAGGAGTTCTCAGTTTTGTCTCTATGGTTTGTTTCCTCTTCAAGTAGCCCTAGGCACACACTGTGGAAATGCACTTTCATTGAGATGGTCTGCCAAGCTTCTAGAAATAACGAGTTTCCGAAATACCAGCAAATATTTTTTCACCCAATCTTGATGATACTTGGTGGTAATGATCAGTACACAAATCCGACTTGGCTCACCAAATTTTGTTCTTCTAGGTTGAAGCGTTCGTCTACAGTAGCAGTTTTTATATTTAGGTTTCACTCTGTTCTCTCATATATAGATAGATGAATTTGGAACTCTAAATCTAACATGGTTTGTAGTAGCTCTTTGAAACTTGACAAAATAACGGAGTTCTCCGTTTTGTCTCTATGGTTTGTTTCCTCTTCAAGTAGCCCTAGGCACATACTGTGGAAAAGCACTTTCATTGAGAGGGGTTGCCAAGCTTCTAAGAAATAACGAGTTACCGAAATACCAGCAAATATTTTTTCACCCAATCTTGATGATACTTGGTGCTAATGATCAGTACACATTTCCCACTTGGCTCACCAAATTTTGTTATTCTAGGTTGAAGCGTTTGTCTACAGTAGCAGTTTTTATATTTAGGTTTCCCTCTGTTCTCTCCTATATAGTTAGATGAATTTGGAACTCTAAATCCAACATGGTTTATAGTAGCTCTTTGAAATATGACAAAATAAAGGATTTCTCAGTTTTGCCTCTATGGTTTGTTTCCTCTTCAAGTAGCCCTAGGCACACACTGTGGAAAAGCACTTTCATTGAGATGGTCTGCCAAGCTTCTAGGAAATAACGAGTTACCGAAATACCAGCAAATATTTTTTCACCCAATCTTGATGATATTTGTTGCTAATGATCAGTACACAAATCCCACTTGGCACACCAAATTTTGTTCTTCTAGGTTGAAGCGTTCGTCTACAGTAGCAGTTTTTATATTTAGGTTTCTCTCTTTTCTCTCCTATATAGTTAGATGAATTTGGAACTCTAAATCCAACATGGTTTGTAGTAGCTCTTTGAAACTTGACAAAATAAAGGAGTTCTCAGTTTTGTCTCTATGGTTTGTTTCCTCTTCAAGTAGCCCTAGGCACAGACTGTGGAAAAGCACTTTCATTGAGATGGTCTGCCAAGCTTCTAAGAAATAACGAGTTTCCGAAATAGCAGCAAATATTTTTTCACACATTCTTGATCATTGGTGGTAATGATCAATACACAAATCTCACTTGGCTCACCAAATTTTGTTCTTCTAGGTTGAAGCGTTCGTCTACAGTAGCAGTTTTTATATTTAGGTTTCATTCTGTTCTCTCATATATAGATAGATGAATTTGGAACTCTAAATCCAACATGGTTTGTAGTAGCTCTTTGAAACTTGACAAAATAAAGGAGTTCAGAGTTTTGTCTCTATGGTTTGTTTCCTCTTCAAGTAGCCCTAGGCACAGACTGTGGAAAAGCACTTTCATTGAGAGGGGTTGCCAAGCTTCTAAGAAATAACGAGTTTCCAAAATACCAGCAAATATTTTTTCACCCAATCTTAATGATACTTGTTGCTACTGATCAGTACACAAATCCCACTTGGCTCACCAAATTTTGTTCTTCTAGGTTGAAGCTTCGTCTACAGTAGCAGTTTTTATATTTAGGTTTCCCTCTGTTCTCTCCTATATAGTTAGATGAATTTGGAACTCTAAATCCAACATGGTTTGTAGTAGCTCTTTGAAACTTGACAAAATAAAGGAGTTCTCAGTTTTGTCTCTATGGTTTGTTTCCTCTTCAAGTAGCCCTAGGCACACACTGTGGAAAAGCACTTTCATTGAGATTGTTAGCCAAGCTTCTAAGAAATAACGAGTTTCCGAAATACCAACAAATATTTTTTCACCCAATCTTGATGATACTTGGTGGTAATAATCAGTACACAAATCCCACTTGGCTCACCAAATTTTGTTCTGCTAGGTTGAAGCGTTCATCTACAGTAGCAGTTTTTATATTTAGGTTTCCCTCTGTTCTCTCCTATATAGATAGATGAATTTGGAACTCTAAATAAAACATGGTTTGTAGTAGGTCTTTGAAACTTGACAAAATAAAGGAGTTCTCAGTTTTGTCTCTATGGTTTGTTTAATCTTCAAGGAGCCCTAGGCACAGACTGTGGAAAAGCACTTTCATTGAGAGGGGTTGCCAAGCTTCTAAGAAATAACGAGTTTCCGAAATACCAGCAAATATTTTTTCACCCAATCTTGATAATACTTGGTGGCAATGATCAGTACACAAACCCCACTTGGCTCACCAAATTTTGTTCTTCTAGGTTGAAGCGTTCGTCTTCAGTAGCAGTTTTTATATTTAGGTTTCCCTCTGTTCTCTCCTATATAGTTAGATGAATTTGGAACTCTAAATCCAACATGGTTTGTAGTAGCTCTTTGAAACTTGACAAAATAAAGGAGTTCTCAGTTTTGTCTCTATGGTTTGTTTCCTCTTCAAGTAGCCCTAGGCACACACTGTGGAAATGCACTTTCATTGAGATGGGTTGCCAAGCTTCCAAGAAATAACGAGTTTCCGAAATACCAGCAAATATTTTTTCACCCAATCTTGATGATACTTGGTGGTAATGATAAGTACACAAATCCCACTTGGCTCACCAAGTTTTGTTATTCTAGGTTGAAGCGTTCATCTACAATAGCAGTTTTTATATTTAGGTTTCCCTCTGTTCTCTCCTATATAGATAGATGAATTTGGAACTCTAAATCCAACATGGTTTGTAGTAGCTCTTTGAAACTGGACAAAATAAAGGAGTTCTCAGTTTTTTCTCTATGGTTTGTTTCGTCTTCAAGTAGCCCTAGGCACAGACTGTGGATCAGCACTTTCATTGAGAGGGGTTGCCAATCTTCTAAGAAATAACGAATTTCCGAAATACCAGCAAATATTTTTTCACCCAATCTTGATGATACTTGGTGGTAATGATCAGTACACAAATCCCACTTGGCTCACCAAATTTTGTTCTTCTAGGTTGAAGCGTTCGTCTACACTAGCAGTTTTTATATTTAGGTTTCTCTCTGTTCTCTCCTATATAGATAGATGAATTTGGAACTCTAAATCCAACATGGTTTGTAGTAGCTCTTTGAAACTTGACAAAATAAAGGAGTTCTCAGTTTTGTCTCTATGGTTTGTTTCCTCTTCAAGTAGCCCTAGGCACACACTGTGGAAAAGCACTTTCATTGAGATTGTTTGCCAAGCTTCTAAGAAATAACGAGTTTCCGAAATACCAGCAAATATTTTTTCACCCAATCTTGATGATACTTGGTGGTAATAATCAGTACACAAATCCCACTTGGCTCAGCAAATTTTGTTCTGCTAGGTTGAAGCGTTCATCTACAGTAGCAGTTTTTATATTTAGGTTTCCCTCTGTTCTCTCCTATATAGATAGATGACTTTGGAACTCTAAATAAAACATGGTTTGTAGTAGGTCTTTGAAACTTGACAAAATAAAGGAGTTCTCAGTTTTGTCTCTATGGTTTGTTTCCTCTTCAAGTAGCCCTAGGCACAGACTGTGGAAAAGCACTTTCATTGAGAGGGGTTGCCAAGCTTATAAGAAATTACGAGTTTCCGAAATACCAGCAAATATTTTTTCACCCAAACTTGATGATACTTGGTGGTAATGATCAGTACACAAATCCCACTTCCTCACCACATTTTGTTCTTCTAGGTTGAAGCGTTCGTCTACAGTAGCAGTTTTTATATATAGGTTTCCCTCTGTTCTCTCCTATATAGATAGATGACTTTGGAACTCTAAATAAAACATGGTTTGTAGTAGGTCTTTGAAACTTGACAAAATAAAGGAGTTCTCAGTTTTGTCTCTATGGTTTGTTTAATCTTCAAGGAGTCCTAGGCACAGACTGTGGAAAAGCACTTTCATTGAGAGGGGTTGCCAAGCTTCTAAGAAATAACGAGTTTCCGAAATACCAGCAAATATTTTTTCACCCAATCTTGATAATACTTGGTGGCAATGATCAGTACACAAACCCCACTTGGCTCACCAAATTTTGTTCTTCTAGGTTGAAGCGTTCGTCTTCAGTAGCAGTTTTTATATTTAGGTTTCCCTCTGTTCTCTCCTATATAGTTAGATGAATTTGGAACTCTAAATACAACATGGTTTGTAGTAGCTCTTTGAAACTTGACAATATAAAGGAGTTCTCAGTTTTGTCTCTATGGTTTGTTTCCTCTTCAAGTAGCCCTAGGCACACACTGTGGAAATGCACTTTCATTGAGATGGTCTGCCAAGCTTCTAGAAATAACGAGTTTCCGAAACACCAGCAAATATTTTTTCACCCAATCTTGATGATACTTGGTGGTAATGATCAGTACACAAATCCCACTTGGCACACCAAATTTTGTTCTTCTAGGTTGAAGCGTTCGTCTACAGTAGCAGTTTTTATATTTAGGTTTCTCTCTTTTCTCTCCTATATAGTTAGATGAATTTGGAACTCTAAATCCAACATGGTTTGTAGTAGCTCTTTGAAACTTGACAAAATAAAGGAGTTCTCAGTTTTGTCTCTATGGTTTGTTTCCTCTTCAAGTAGCCCTAGGAAAAACTTTGAAAAGGACTTTCATTGAGATGGTCTGCCAAGCTTCTAAGAAATAACAAGTTTCCGAAATAGCAGCAAATATTTTTTCACCCATTCTTGATCATTGGTGGTAATGATCAATACACAAATCTCACTTGGCTCACCAAATTTTGTTCTTCTAGGTTGAAGCGTTCGTCTACAGTAGCAGTTTTTATATTTAGGTTTCATTCTGTTCTCTCATATATAGATAGATGAATTTGGAACTCTAAATCCAACATGGTTTGTAGTAGCTCTTTGAAACTTGACAAAATAAAGGAGTTCTCAGTTTTGTCTCTATGGTTTGTTTCCTCTTCAAGTAGCCCTAGGCACAGACTGTGGAAAAGCACTTTCATTGAGAGGGGTTGCCAAGCTTCTAAGAAATAACGAGTTTCCAAAATACCAGCAAATATTTTTTCACCCAATCTTAATGATACTTGTTGCTACTGATCAGTACACAAATCCCACTTGGCTCACCAAATTTTGTTCTTCTAGGTTGAAGCGTTCGTCTACAGTAGCAGTTTTTATATTTAGGTTTCCCTCTGTTCTCTCCTATATAGTTAATTGAATTTGGAACTCTAAATCCAACATGGTTTGTAGTAGCTCTTTGAAACTTGACAAAATAAAGGAGTTCTCAGTTTTGTCTCTATGGTTTGTTTCCTCTTCAAGTAGCCCTAGGCACACACTGTGGAAAAGCACTTTCATTGAGATTGTTTGCCAAGCTTCTAAGAAATAACGAGTTTCCGAAATACCAGCAAATATTTTTTCACCCAATCTTGATGATACTTGGTGGTAATAATCAGTACACAAATCCCACTTGGCTCAGCAAATTTTGTTCTGCTAGGTTGAAGCGTTCATCTACAGTAGCAGTTTTTATATTTAGGTTTCCCTCTGTTCTCTCCTATATAGATAGATGAATTTGGAACTCTAAATAAAACATGGTTTGTAGTAGGTCTTTGAAACTTGACAAAATAAAGGAGTTCTCAGTTTTGTCTCTATGGTTTGTTTAATCTTCAAGGAGCCCTAGGCACATACTGTGAAAAAGCACTTTCATTGAGAGGGGTTGCCAAGCTTCTAAGAAATAACGAGTTTCCGAAATACCAGCAAATATTTTTTCACCCAATCTTGATAATACTTGGTGGCAATGATCAGTACACAAACCCCACTTGGCTCACCAAATTTTGTTCTTCTAGGTTGAAGCGTTCGTCTTCAGTAGCAGTTTTTATATTTAGGTTTCCCTCTGTTCTCTCCTATATAGTTAGATGAATTTGGAACTCTAAATCCAACATGGTTTGTAGTAGCTCTTTGAAACTTGACAAAATAAAGGAGTTCTCAGTTTTGTCTCTATGGTTTGTTTCCTCTTCAAGTAGCCCTAGGCACACACTGTGGAAATGCACTTTCATTGAGATGGTCTGCCAAGCTTCTAGAAATAACGAGTTTCCGAAATACCAGCAAATATTTTTTCACCCAATCTTGATGATACTTGGTGGTAATGATCAGTACACAAATCCGACTTGGCTCACCAAATTTTGTTCTTCTAGGTTGAAGCGTTCGTCTACAGTAGCAGTTTTTATATTTAGGTTTCACTCTGTTCTCTCATATATAGATAGATGAATTTGGAACTCTAAATCTAACATGGTTTGTAGTAGCTCTTTGAAACTTGACAAAATAACGGAGTTCTCCGTTTTGTCTCTATGGTTTGTTTCGTCTTCAAGTAGCCCTAGGCACAGACTGTGGAAAAGCACTTTCATTGAGAGGGGTTGCCAAGCTTCTAAGAAATAACGAGTTTCCGAAATACCAGCAAATATTTTTTCACCCAATCTTGATGATACTTGGTGCTAATGATCAGTACACATTTCCCACTTGGCTCACCAAATTTTGTTATTCTAGGTTGAAGCGTTTGTCTACAGTAGCAGTTTTTATATTTAGGTTTCCCTCTGTTCTCTCCTATATAGTTAGATGAATTTGGAACTCTAAATCCAACATGGTTTATAGTAGCTCTTTGAAATATGACAAAATAAAGGATTTCTCAGTTTTGTCTCTATGGTTTGTTTCCTCTTCAAGTAGCCCTAGGCACACACTGTGGAAAAGCACTTTCATTGAGATGGTCTGCCAAGCTTCTAGGAAATAACGAGTTTCCGAAATACCAGCAAATATTTTTTCACCCAATCTTGATGATATTTGTTGCTAATGATCAGTACACAAATCCCACTTGGCACACCAAATTTTGTTCTTCTAGGTTGAAGCGTTCGTCTACAATAGCAGTTTTTATATTTAGGTTTCTCTCTGTTCTCTCCTATATAGATAGATGAATTTGGAACTCTAAATCCAACATGGTTTGTAGTAGCTCTTTGAAACTTGACAAAATAAAGGAGTTCTCAGTTTTGTCTCTATGGTTTGTTTCCTCTTCAAGTAGCCCTAGGAAAAACTGTGGAAAAGGACTTTCATTGAGATGGTCTGCCAAGCTTCTAAGAAATAACGAGTTTCCGAAATAGCAGCAAATATTTTTTCACCCATTCTTGATCATTGGTGGTAATGATCAATACACAAATCTCACTTGGCTCACCAAATTTTGTTCTTCTAGGTTGAAGCGTTCGTCTACAGTAGCAGTTTTTATATTTAGGTTTCATTCTGTTCTCTCATATATAGATAGATGAATTTGGAACTCTAAATCCAACATGGTTTGTAGTAGCTCTTTGAAACTTGACAAAATAAAGGAGTTCTCAGTTTTGTCTCTATGGTTTGTTTCCTCTTCAAGTAGCCCTAGGCACACACTGTGGAAAAGCACTTTCATTGAGAGGGGTTGCCAAGCTTCTAAGAAATAACGAGTTTCCAAAATACCAGCAAATATTTTTTCACCCAATCTTAATGATACTTGTTGCTACTGATCAGTACACAAATCCCACTTGGCTCACCAAATTTTGTTCTTCTAGGTTGAAGCGTTCGTCTACAGTAGCAGTTTTTATATTTAGGTTTCCCTCTGTTCTCTCCTATATAGTTAGATGAATTTGGAACTCTAAATCCAACATGGTTTGTAGTAGCTCTTTGAAACTTGACAAAATAAAGGAGTTCTCAGTTTTGTCTCTATGGTTTGTTTCCTCTTCAAGTAGCCCTAGGCACACACTGTGGAAAAGCACTTTCATTGAGATTGTTTGCCAAGTTTCTAAGAAATAACGAGTTTCCGAAATACCAGCAAATATTTTTTCACCCAATCTTGATGATACTTGGTGGTAATAATCAGTACACAAATCCCACTTGGCTCACCAAATTTTGTTCTGCTAGGTTGAAGCGTTCATCTACAGTAGCAGTTTTTATATTTAGGTTTCCCTCTGTTCTCTCCTATATAGATAGATGAATTTGGAACTCTAAATAAAACATGGTTTGTAGTAGGTCTTTGAAACTTGACAAAATAAAGGAGTTCTCAGTTTTGTCTCTATGGTTTGTTTAATCTTCAAGGAGCCCTAGGCACAGACTGTGGAAAAGCACTTTCATTGAGAGGGGTTGCCAAGCTTCTAAGAAATAACGAGTTTCCGAAATACCAGCAAATATTTTTTCACCCAATCTTGATAATACTTGGTGGCAATGATCAGTACACAAACCCCACTTGGCTCACCAAATTTTGTTCTTCTAGGTTGAAGCGTTCGTCTTCAGTAGCAGTTTTTATATTTAGGTTTCCCTCTGTTCTCTCCTATATAGTTAGATGAATCTGGAACTCTAAATCCAACATGGTTTGTAGTAGCTCTTTGAAACTTGACAAAATAAAGGAGTTCTCAGTTTTGTCTCTATGGATTGTTTCCTCTTCAAGTACCCCTAGGCACACACTGTGGAAATGCACGTTCATTGAGATGGGTTGCCAAGCTTCTAAGAAATAACGAGTTTCCGAAATACCAGCAAATATTTTTTTAACCTATCTTGATGATACTTGGTGGTAATGATCAGTACACAAATCCCACTTGGCTCACCAAATTTTGTTCTGCTAGGTTGAAGCGTTCATCTACAGTAGCAGTTTATATATTTAGGTTTCCCTCTGTTCTCTCCTATATAGATAGATGAATTTGGAACTCTAAATAAAACATGGTTTGTAGTAGGTCTTTGAAACTTGACAAAATAAAGGAGTTCTCAGTTTTTTCTCTATGGTTTGTTTAATCTTCAAGGAGTCCTAGGCACAGACTGTGGAAAAGCACTTTCATTGAGAGGGGTTGCCAAGCTTCTAAGAAATAACCAATTTCCGAAATACCAGCAAATATTTTTTCACCCAATCTTGATGATACTTGGTGGTAATGATCAGTACACAAATCCCACTTGGCTCACCAAATTTTGTTCTTCTAGGTTGAAGCGTTCGTCTACAGTAGCAGTTTTTATAATTAGGTTTCTCTCTGTTCTCTCCTATATAGATAGATGAATTTGGAACTCTAAATCCAACATGGTTTGTAGTAGCTCTTTGAAACTTGACAAAATAAAGGAGTTCTCAGTTTTGTCTCTATGGTTTGTTTCCTCTTCAAGTAGCCCTAGGCACAGACTGTGGAAAAGCACTTTCATTGAGAAGGGTTGCCAAGCTTATAAGAAATTACGAGTTTCCGAAATACCAGCAAATATTTTTTCACCCAAACTTGATGATACTTGGTGGTAATGATCAGTACACAAATCCCACTTGGCTCAGCAAATTTTGTTCTTCTAGGTTGAAGCGTTCGTCTACAGTAGCAGTTTTTATATTTAGGTTTCTCTCTGTTCTCTCCTATATAGATAGATGAATTTGGAACTCTAAATTCAACATGGTTTGTAGTAGCACTTTGAAATATGACAAAATAAAGGATTTCTCAGTTTTGTCTCTATGGTTTGTTTCCTCTTCAAGTAGCCCTAGGCACACACTGTGGAAAAGCACTTTCATTGAGATGGTCTGCCAAGCTTCTAGAAATAACGAGTTTCCGAAATACCAGCAAATATTTTTTCACCCAATCTTGATGATACTTGGTGGTAATTATCAGTACACAAATCCCACTTGGCTCACCCAATTTTGTTCTTGTAGGTTGAAGCGTTCGTCTACAGTAGCAGTTTTTATATTTCGGTTTCACTCTGTTCTCTCATATATAGATAGATGAATTTGGAACTCTAAATCCAACATGGTTTGTAGTAGCTCTTTGAAACTTGACAAAATAACGGAGTTCTCCGTTTTGTCTCTATGGTTTGTTTCGTCTTCAAGTAGCCCTAGGCACAGACTGTGGAAAAGCACTTTCATTGAGAGGGGTTGCCAAGCTTCTAAGAAATAACGAGTTTCCGAAATACCAGCAAATATTTTTTCACCCAATCTTGATGATACTTGGTGCTAATGATCAGTACACATTTCCCACTTGGCTCACCAAATTTTGTTATTCTAGGTTGAAGCGTTCGTCTACAGTAGCAGTTTTTATATATAGGTTTCCCTCTGTTCTCTCCCATATAGATAGATGTATTTGGAACTCTAAATAAAACATGGTTTGTAGTAGGTCTTTGAAACTTGACAAAATAAAGGAGTTCTCAGTTTTGTCTCTATGGTTTGTTTCCTCTTCAAGTAGCCCTAGGCACAGACTGTGGAAAAGCACTTTCATTGAGAGGGGTTGCCAAGCTTATAAGAAATTACGAGTTTCCGAAATACCAGCAAATATTTTTTCACCCAAACTTGATGATACTTGGTGGTAATGATCATTACACAAATCCCACTTGGCTCAGCAAATTTTGTTCTTCTAGGTTGAAGCGTTCGTCTACAGTAGCAGTTTTTATATTTAGGTTTCTCTCTGTTCTCTCCTATATAGATAGATGAATTTGGAACTCTAAATTCAACATGGTTTGTAGTAGCACTTTGAAATATGACAAAATAAAGGATTTCTCAGTTTTGTCTCTATGGTTTGTTTCCTCTTCAAGTTCCCTAGGCACACACTGTGGAAAAGCACTTTCATTGAGATGGTCTGCCAAGCTTCTAGAAATAACGAGTTTCCGAAATACCAGCAAATATTTTTTCACCCAATCTTGATGATACTTGGTGGTAATGATCAGTACACAAATCCCACTTGGCTCACCAAATTTTGTTCTTCTAGGTTGAAGCGTTCGTCTACAGTAGCAGTTTTTACATTTAGGTTTCACACTGTTCTCTCATATATAGATAGATGAATTTGGAACTCTAAATCCAACATGGTTTGTAGTAGCTCTTTGAAACTTGACAAAATAACGGAGTTCTCCGTTTTTTCTCTATGGTTTGTTTCGTCTTCAAGTATCCCTAGGCACAGACTGTGGAAAAGCAATTTCATTGAGAGGGGCTGCCAAGCTTCTAAGAAATAACGAGTTTCCGAAATACCAGCAAATATTTTTTCACCCAATCTTGATGATACTTGGTGCTAATGATCAGTACACATTTCCCACTTGGCTCACCAAATTTTGTTATTCTAGGTTGAAGCGTTCGTCTACAGTAGCAGTTTTTATATATAGGTTTCCCTCTGTTCTCTCCTATATAGATAGATGAATTTGGAACTCTAAGTAAAACATGGTTTGTAGTAGGTCTTTGAAACTTGACAAAATAAAGGAGTTCTCAGTTTTGTCTCTATGGTTTGTTTAATCTTCAAGGAGCCCTAGGCACAGACTGTGGAAAAGCACTTTCATTGAGAGGGGTTGCCAAGCTTCTAAGAAATAACGAGTTTCCGAAATACCAGCAAATATTTTTTCACCCAATCTTGATAATACTTGGTGGCAATGATCAGTACACAAACCACACTTGGCTCACCAAATTTTGTTCTTCTAGGTTGAAGCATTCGTCTTCAGTAGCAGTTTTTATATTTAGGTTTCCCTCTGTTCTCTCCTATATAGTTAGATGAATTTGGAACTCTAAATCCAACATGGTTTGTAGTAGCTCTTTGAAACTTGACAAAATAAAGGAGTTCTCAGTTTTGTCTCTATGGTTTGTTTCCTCTTCAAGTAGCCCTAGGCACACACTGTGGAAATGCACTTTCATTGAGATGGGTTGCCAAGCTTCTAAGAAATAACGAGTTTCCGAAATACCAGCAAATATTTTTTCACCCAATCTTGATGATACTTGGTGGTAATGATCAGTACACAAATCCCACTTGGCTCACCAAATTTTGTTCTGCTAGGTTGAAGCGTTCATCTACAGTAGCACTTTTTATATTTAGGTTTCCCTCTGTTCTCTCCTATATAGATAGATGAATTTGGAACTCTAAATAAAACATGGTTTGTAGTAGGTCTTTGAAACTTGACAAAATAAAGGAGTTCTCAGTTTTGTCTCTATGGTTTGTTTCGTCTTCAAGTAGCCCTAGGCACAGACTGTGGAAAAGCACTTTCATTGAGAGGGGTTGCCAAGCTTCTAAGAAATAACGAGTTTCCGAAATACCAGCAAATATTTTTTCACCCAATCTTGATGATACTTGGTGCTAATGATCAGTACACATTTCCCACTTGGCTCACCAAATTTTGTTATTCTAGGTTGAAGCGTTCGTCTACAGTAGCAGTTTTTATATATAGGTTTCCCTCTGTTCTCTCCTATATAGATAGATGTATTTGGAACTCTAAATAAAACATGGTTTGTAGTAGGTCTTTGAAACTTGACAAAATAAAGGAGTTCTCAGTTTTGTCTCTATGGTTTGTTTCCTCTTCAAGTAGCCCTAGGCACAGACTGTGGAAAAGCACTTTCATTGAGAGGGGTTGCCAAGCTTATAAGAAATTACGAGTTTCCGAAATACCAGCAAATATTTTTGCACCCAAACTTGATGATACTTGGTGGTAATGATCATTACACAAATCCCACTTGGCTCAGCAAATTTTGTTCTTCTAGGTTGAAGCGTTCGTCTACAGTAGCAGTTTTTATATTTAGGTTTCTCTCTGTTCTCTCCTATATAGATAGATGAATTTGGAACTCTAAATTCAACATGGTTTGTAGTAGCACTTTGAAATATGACAAAATAAAGGATTTCTCAGTTTTGTCTCTATGGTTTGTTTCCTCTTCAAGTAGCCCTAGGCACACACTGTGGAAAAGCACTTTCATTGAGATGGTCTGCCAAGCTTCTAGAAATAACGAGTTTCCGAAATACCAGCAAATATTTTTTCACCCAATCTTGATGATACTTGGTGGTAATGATCAGTACACAAATCCCACTTTTCTCACCAAATTTTGTTCTTCTATGTTGAAGCGTTCGTCTACAGTAGCAGTTTTTATATTTAGGTTTCACTCTGTTCTCTCATATATAGATAGATGAATTTGGAACTCTAAATCCAACATGGTTTGTAGTAGCTCTTTGAAACTTGACAAAATAACGGAGTTCTCCGTTTTGTCTCTATGGTTTGTTTCGTCTTCAAGTAGCCCTAGGCACAGACTGTGGAAAAGCACTTTCATTGAGATGGTCTGCCAAGCTTCTAAGAAATAACGAGTTTCCGAAATACCAGCAAATATTTTTTCACCCAATCTTGATGATACTTGGTGCTAATGATCAGTACACATTTCCCACTTGGCTCACCAAATTTTGTTATTCTAGGTTGAAGCGTTCGTCTACAGTAGCAGTTTTTATATATAGGTTTCCCTCTGTTCTCTCCTATATAGATAGATGAATTTGGAACTCTAAATAAAACATGGTTTGTAGTAGGTCTTTGAAACTTGACAAAATAAAGGAGTTCTCAGTTTTGTCTCTATGGTTTGTTTAATCTTCAAGGAGCCCTAGGCACAGACTGTGGAAAAGCACTTTCATTGAGAGGGGTTGCCAAGCTTCTAAGAAATAACGAGTTTCCGAAATACCAGCAAATATTTTTTCACCCAATCTTGATAATACTTGGTGGCAATGATCAGTACACAAACCACACTTGGCTCACCAAATTTTGTTCTTCTAGGTTGAAGCATTCGTCTTCAGTAGCAGTTTTTATATTTAGGTTTCCCTCTGATCTCTCCTATATAGTTAGATGAATTTGGAACTCTAAATCCAACATGGTTTGTAGTAGCTCTTTGAAACTTGACAAAATAAAGGAGTTCTCAGTTTTGTCTCTATGGTTTTTTTCGTCTTCAAGTAGCCCTAGGCACACACTGTGGAAATGCACTTTCATTGAGATGGGTTGCCAAGCTTCTAAGAAATAACGAGTTTCCGAAATACCAGCAAATATTTTTTCACCCAATCTTGATGATACTTGGTGGTAATGATCAGTACACAAATCCCACTTGTCTCACCAAATTTTGTTCTGCTAGGTTGAAGCGTTCATCTACAGTAGCAGTTTTTATATTTAGGTTTCCCTCTGTTCTCTCCTATATAGATAGATGAATTTGGAACTCTAAATCCAACATGGTTTGTAGTAGCTCTTTGAAACTTGACAAAATAAAGGATTTCTCAGTTTTGTCTCTATGGTTTGTTTCCTCTTCAAGTAGCCCTAGGCACACACTGTGGAAAAGCACTTTCATTGAGATGGTCTGCCAAGCTTCTAGAAATAACGAGTTTCCGAAATACCAGCAAATATTTTTTCACCCAATCTTGATAAAACTTGGTGGCAATGATCAGTACACAAACCCCACTTGGCTAACCAAATTTTGTTCTTCTAGGTTGAAGCGTTCGTCTTCAGTAGCAGTTTTTATATTTAGGTTTCTCTCTGTTCTCTCCTATATAGTTAGATGAATCTGGAACTCTAAATCCAACATGGTTTGTAGTAGCTCTTTGAAACTGGACAAAATAAAGGATTTCTCAGTTTTGTCTCTATGGTTTGTTTCCTCTTCAAGTAGCCCTAGGCACACACTGTGGAAAAGCACTTTCATTGAGATGGTCTGCCAAGCTTCTAGAAATAACGAGTTTCCGAAATACCAGCAAATATTTTTTCACCCAATCTTGATGATACTTGGTGGTAATGATCAGTACACAAATCCCACTTGGCTCTCCAAATTTGGTTCTTCTAGGTTGAAGCGTTCGTCTACAGTAGCTGTTTTTATATTTAGGTTTCACTCTGTTCTATCATATATAGATAGATGAATTTGGAACTCTAAATCCAACATGGTTTGTAGTAGCTCTTTGAAACTTGACAAAATAACGGAGTTCTCCGTTTTGTCTCTATGGTTTGTTTCGTCTTCAAGTAGCCCTAGGCACAGACTGTGGAAAAGCACTTTCATTGAGAGGGGTTGCCAAGCTTCTAAGAAATAACGAGTTTCCGAAATACCAGCAAATATTTTTTCACCCAATCTTGATGATACTTGGTGCTAATGATCAGTACACATTTCCCCACTTGGCTCACCAAATTTTGTTATTCAAGGTTGAAGCGTTCGTCTACAGTAGCAGTTTTTATATATAGGTTTCCCTCTGTTCTCTCCTATATAGATAGAGGAATTTGGAACTCTAAATAAAACATGGTTTGTAGTAGGTCTTTGAAACTTGACAAAATAAAGGAGTTCTCAGTTTTGTCTCTATGGATTGTTTAATCTTCAAGGAGCCCTTGGCACAGACTGTGGAAAAGCACTTTCATTGAGAGGGGTTGCCAAGCTTTTAAGAAATAACGAGTTTCCGAAATACCAGGAAATATTTTTTCACCCAATCTTGATAATACTTGGTGGCAATGATCAGTACACAAACCCCACTTGGCTAACCAAATTTTGTTCTTCTAGTTTGAAGCGTTCGTATTCAGTAGCAGTTTTTATATTTAGGTTTCCCTCTGTTCTCTCCTATATAGTTAGATGAATCTGGAACTCTAAATCCAACATGGTTTGTAGTAGCTCTTTGAAACTTGACAAAATAAAGGAGTTCTCAGTTTTGTCTCTATTGATTGTTTCCTCTTCAAGTAGCCCTAGGCACACACTGTGGAAATGCACTTTCATTGAGATGGGTTGCCAAGCTTCTAAGAAATAACGATTTTCCGAAATACCAGCAAATATTTTTCACCCAATCTTGATGATACTTGGTGGTAATGATCAGTACACAAATCCCACTTGGCTCACCAAATTTTGTTCTGCTAGGTTGAAGCGTTCATCTACAGTAGCAGTTTTTATATTTAGGTTTCCCTCTGTTCTCTCCTATATAGATAGATGAATTTGGAACTCTAAATAAAACATGGTTTGTAGTAGGTCTTTGAAACTTGACAAAGTAAAGGAGTTCTCAGTTTTGTCTCTATGGTTTGTTTAATCTTCAAGGAGCCCTAGGCACAGACTGTGGAAAAGCACTTTCATTGAGAGGGGTTGCCAAGCTTCTAAGAAATAACGAGTTTCCGAAATACCAGCAAATATTTTTTCACCCAATCTTGATAATACTTGGTGGCAGTGATCAGTACACAAACCCCACTTGGCTCACCAATTTTGTTCTTCTAGGTTGAAGCGTTCGTCTTCAGTAGCAGTTTTTATATTTAGGTTTTCCTCTGTTCTCTCCTATATAGTTAGATGAATTTGGAACTCTAAATCCAACATGGTTTGTAGTAGCTCTTTGAAACTTGACAAAATAAAGGAGTTCTCAGTTTTGTCTCTATGGTTTGTTTCGTCTTCAAGTAGCCCTAGGCACACACTGTGGAAATGCCCTTTCATTGAGATGGGTTGCCAAGCTTCTAAGAAATAACGAGTTTCCGAAATACCAGCAAATATTTTTTTAACCAATCTTGATGATACTTGGTGGTAATGATCAGTACACAAATCCCACTTGGCTCACCAAATTTTGTTCTGCTAGGTTGAAGCGTTCATCTACAGTAGAGTTTTTATATTTAGGTTTCCCTCTGTTCTCTCCTTTATAGATAGATGAATTTGGAACTCTAAATAAAACATGGTTTGTAGTAGGTCTTTGAAACTTGACAAAATAAAGGAGTTCTCAGTTTTGTCTCTATGGTGTGTTTAATCTTCAAGGAGTCCTAGGCACAGACTGTGGAAAAGCACTTTCATTGAGAGGGGTTGCCAAGCTTCTAAGAAATAACGAGTTTCCGAAATACCAGCAAATATTTTTTCACCCAATCTTGATAATACTTGGTGGTAATGATCAGTACACAAACCCCACTTGGCTCACCAAATTTTGTTCTTCTAGGTTGAAGCGTTCGTCTTCAGTAGCAGTTTTTATATTTAGGTTTTCCCTCTGTTCTCTCCTATATAGTTAGATGAATTTGGAACTCTAAATCCAACATGGTTTGTAGTAGCTCTTTGAAACTTGACAAAATAAAGGAGTTCTCAGTTTTGTCTCTATGGTTTGTTTCCTCTTCAAGTAGCCCTAGGCACACACTGTGGAAATGCACTTTCATTGAGATGGGTTCCAAGCTTCTAAGAAATAACGAGTTTCCGAAATACCAGCAAATATTTTTTCACCCAATCTTGATGATACTTGGTGGTAATGATAAGTACACAAATCCCACTTGGCTCACCAAATTTTGTTCTTCTAGGTTGAAGCGTTCATCTACAATAGCAGTTTTTATATTTAGGTTACCCTCTGTTCTCTCCTATATAGATAGATGAATTTGGAACTCTAAATCCAACATGGTTTGTAGTAGCTCTTTGAAACTGGACAAAATAAAGGATTTCTCAGTTTTGTCTCTATGGTTTGTTTACTCTTCAAGTAGCCCTAGGCACACACTGTGGAAAAGCACTTTCATTGAGATGGTCTGCCAAGCTTCTAGAAATAACGAGTTTCCGAAATACCAGCAAATATTCTTTCACCCAATCTTGATGATACTTGATGGTAATGATCAGTACACAAATCCCACTTGGCTCACCAAATTTTGTTCTTCTAGGTTGAAGCGTTCGTCTACAGTAGCAGTTTTTATATTTAGGTTTCACTCTGTTCTCTCATATATAGATAGATGAATTTGGAACTCTAAATCCAACATGGTTTGTAGTAGCTCTTTGAAACTTGACAAAATAACGGAGATCTCCGTTTTGTCTCTATGGTTTGTTTCGTCTTCAAGTAGCCCTAGGCATAGACTGTGGAAAAGCACTTTCATTGAGAGGGGTTGCCAAGCTTCTAAGAAATAATGAGTTTCCGAAATACCAGCAAATATTTTTTCACCCAATCTTGATGATACTTGGTGCTAATGAACAGTACACATTTCCCACTTGGCTCACCAAATTTTGTTATTCTAGGTTGAAGCGTTCGTCTACAGTAGCAGTTTTTATATATAGGTTTCCCTCTGTTCTCTCCTATATAGATAGATGAATTTGGAACTCTCAATAAAACATGGTTTGTAGTAGGTCTTTGAAACTTGACAAAATAAAGGAGTTCTCAGTTTTGTCTCTATGGTTTGTTTAATCTTCAAGGAGCCCTTGACACAGACTGTGGAAAAGCACTTTCATTGAGAGGGGTTGCCAAGCTTCTAAGAAATAACGAGTTTCCGAAATACCAGCAAATATTTTTTCACCCAATCTTGATAATACTTGGTGGCAATGATCAGTACACAAACCCCACTTGGCTCACCAAATTTTGTTCTTCTAGGTAGAAGCGTTCGTCTTCAGTAGCAGTTTTTATATTTAGGTTTCCCTCTGTTCTCTCCTATATAGTTAGATGAATTTGGAACTCTCAATCCAACATGGTTTGTAGTAGGTCTTTGAAACTTGACAAAATAAAGGAGTTCTCAGTTTTGTCTCTATGGTTTGTTTCGTCTTCAAGTAGCCCTAGGCACACACTGTGGAAATGCACTTTCATTGAGATGGGGTTGCCAAGCTTCTAAGAAATAACGAGTTTCCGTAATACCAGCAAATATTTTTTCACCCAATCTTGATGATACTTGGTGGTAATGATCAGTACACAAATCCCACTTGGCTCACCAAATTTTGTTCTGCTAGGTTGAAGCGTTCATCTACAGTAGCAGTTTTTATATTTTGGTTTCCCTCTGTTCTCTCCTATATAGATAGATGAATTTGGAACTCTAAATAAAACATGGTTTGTAGTAGGTCTTTGAAACTTGAAAAAATAAAGGAGTTCTCAGTTTTGTCTCTATGGTTTGTTTCCTCTTCAAGTAGCCCTAGGCACACACTGTGGAAAAGCACTTTCATTGAGATGGTCTGCCAAGCTTCTAAGAAATAACGAGTTTCCGAAATACCAGCAAATATTTTTTCACCCAATCTTGATGATACTGGGTGGTAATGATCAGTACACAAATCCCACTTGGCTCACCAAATTTTGTTCTTCTAGGTTGAAGCGTTCGTCTACAGTAGCAGTTTTTATATTTAGGTTTCACTCTGTTCTCTCATATATAGATAGATGAATTTGGAACCTAAATCCAACATGGTTTGTATTAGCTCTTTGAAACTTGACAAAATAAAGGAGTTCTCCGTTTTTTCTCTATGGTTTGTTTCCTCTTCAAGTAGCCCTAGGCACAGACTGTGGAAAAGCACTTTCATTGAGAGTGGTTGCCAAGCTTCGAAGAAATTACGAGTTCCCGAAATACCAGCAAATATTTTTTCACCCAATCTTGATGATACTTGGTGGTAATGATCAGAACACAAATCCCACCTGGCACCAAATTTTGTACTTCTAGGTTGAAGCATTCGTCTACAGTAGCAGTTTGTATATTTAGGTTTCCCTCTGTTCTCTCCTATATAGATAGATGAATTTGGAACTCTAAATCCAACATGGTTTGTAGTAGCTCTTTGAAACTTGACAAAATAAAGGAGTTCTCAGTTTTGTCTCTATGGTTTGTTTCCTGTTCAAGTAGCCCTAGCCACAGACTGTGGAAAAGCACATTCATTGAGATGGGTTGCCAAGCATCTAAGAAATAACGAGTTTCCGAAATACCAGCAAATATTTATTCACCCAAACTTGATGATACTTCGTGGTAATGATCAGTACACAAATCCCACTTGGCTCACCAAATTTTGTTCTTCTAGTTTGAAGCTTTCGTCTACACTAGCAGTTTTTATATTTACGTTTCCCTCTGTTCTCTCCTATTTAGATAGATGAATTTGGAACTCTAAATAAAACATGGTTTGTAGTAGCTCTGTTGAAACTTGACAAAATAAAGGAGTTCTTTGTTTTGTCTCTATGGTTTGTTTAATCTTCAAGTAGCCCTAGGCACAGACTGTGGAAAAGCACTTTCATTGAGAGGGGTTGCCAAGCTTCTAAGAAATAACGAGTTTCCGAATTACCACCAAATATTTTTTCATCCAATCTTGATGATATTTTTGCTAATGATCAGTACACAAATCCCACTTGGCTCACCAAATTCTGTTCTTCTAGGTTGAAGCGTTCGTCTACAGTAGCAGTTTTTATATTTAGGTTTCTCTCTGTTCTCTCCTATATAGATAGATGAATTTGGAACTGTAAATCCAACATGGTTTGTAGTAGCTATTTGAAACTTGACAAAATAAAGGAGTTCTCAGTTTTGTCTTTATGATTTGTTTCTTCTTCAAGTAGTCCTAGGCACAGACTGTGATAAAGCACTTTAATTGAGAGGGGATGCCAAGCTTCTAAGAAATTACGAGTTTCCGAAATACCATCAAATATTTTTTCACCCAATCTTGATGATACTTGGTGTTCATGATCAGTACACAAATCCCACTTGGCTCACCAAATTTTGTTCTTCTAGGTTGAAGCGTTCGTCTACAGTAGCAGTTTTTATATTTAGGTTTCCCTCTGTTCTCTCATATATAGATAGATGAATTTGGAACTCTAAATCCAACATGGTTTTTTGTAGCTCTTTGAAACTTGACAAAATAAAGGGGTTCTCAGTATTGTCTCTATGGTTTGTTCCTCTTCAAGTAGCCCTAGGCACAGACTGTGGAAAGCACTTTCATTGAGGGAGGTTGCAAAGCTTATAAGAAATTACGAGTTTCCGAAATACCAGCAAATATTTTTTCACCCAATCTTGATGATACTTGATGCTAATGATCAGTACACAAATCCCACTTGGCTCCCCAAATTTTGTACTTCTAGGTTGAAGCGTTCGTCTTCAGTAGCAGATTTTATATTTAGGCTTCCCTCTGTTCTCTCCTATATAGATAGATGTATTTGGAACATTAAATCCAACATTGTTTTGTAGTAGCTCTGTGAAACTTGACAAAATAGAGGAGTTCTCAGTTTTGTCTCTATGGTTTGTTTCCTCTTGAAGTAGCCCTAGGCACAGACTGTGGAAAAGCACTTTCATTGAGATGGTTTGCCAAGCTTCTAAGAAATAATTAGTTTCCGAAATACCAGCAAATATTTTTTCCCCCAATCTTGATGATACTTGGTGCTAATGATCAGTACACAAATCCCACTTGGCTGAAAAAATTTTGTTCTTCTAGGTTGAAGCGTTCGTCTACAGTAGCAGTTTTTATATTTAGGTTTCCCTCTGTTCTCTCCTATATAAATAGATGAATTTTAACTCTAAATTCAACATGGTTTGTATTAGCTCTTTGAAACTTGACAAAATAAAGGAGTTCTCAGTTTTGTCTCTATGGTTTGTTTCCTCTTCAAGTAGCCCTAGGCACAGACTGTGGAAAAGCACTTTCATTGAGAGGGGTTGCCAAGCTTCTAAGAAATAAAGAGTTTCCGAAATACCAGCAAATATTTTTTCAACCAATCTTGATGATACTTGGTGCTAATGATCAGTACACATTTCCCACTTGGTTCACCAAATTTTGTTTTTCTTGGTTGAAGCGTTTTCTACAATAGCACTTTTTACATTTAGGTTTCCCTCTGTTCTCTCCTATATAGATAGATGAATTTGGAACTCTAAATCCAACATGGTTTTTAGTAGCTCTTTGAAACTTGACAAAATAAAGGAGTTCTCAGTTTTGTCTCTATGGTTTGTTCCTAATCAAGTAGCCCTAGGCACAGACTGTGGAAAAAAGCACTTTCATTGAGAGGGGTTGCTAAGCTTATAAGAAAGTACGAGTTTCCGAAATACGAGCAAATATTTTTTCACCCAATCTTGATGATACTTCGTGGTAATGATCAGTACACAAATCCCACTTGGCTCACCAAATTTTGTACTTCTAGGTTGAAGCGTTCATCCACAGTAGCAGTTTTTATATTTAGGCTTCCCTCTGTTCTCTCCTGTATAGATAGATGAATTTGGAACACTAAATCCAACATGGTTTGTAGTACCTCTGTGAAACTTGACAAAATAGAGGAGTTCCCAGTATTGTCTCTATGGTTTGTTTCCTCTTCAAGTAGCCCTAGGCACAGACTGTGGAAAAGAACTTTCATTGAGATGGTTTGCCAAGCTTCTAAGAAATAATTAGTTTCCGAAATACCAGCAAATATTTTTTCCCCCAATCTTGATGATACTTGGTGCTAATGATCAGTACACAAATCCCACTTGGCTCAAAAAATTTTGTTCTTCTAGGTTGAAGCGTTCGTCTACAGTAGCAGTTTTTATATTTAGGTTTCCCTCTGTTCTCTCCTATATAAATAGATGAATTTGGAACTCGAAATCCAACATGGTTTGTAGTTGCTCTTTGAAACTTGACAAAATAAAGGAGTTCTCAGTTTTGTCTCTATGGTTTGTTTCCTCTTCAAGTAGCCCTAGGCAGAGACTGTGGAAAAGCACTTTCATTTAGAGGGGTTGCCAAGCTTCTAAGAAATAACGAGTTTCCGAAATACCACCAAATATTTTTTCAACCAATCTTGATGATACTTGGTGCTAATGATCAGTACACATTTCCCACTTGGTTCACCAAATTTTGTTTTTCTAGGTTGAAGCGTTCGTCTACAATAGCACTTTTTACATTTAGGTTTCGCTCTGTTCTCTCCTATATAGATAGAGGAATTTGGAACTCTAAATCCAACATGGTTTTTAGTAGCTCTTTGAAACTTGACAAAATAAAGGAGTTCTCAGTTTTGTCTCTATGGTTTGTTCCTAATCAAGTAGCCCTAGGCACAGACTGTGGAAAAAGCACTTTCATTGAGAGGGTTTGCTATGCTAATAAGAAAGTACGAGTTTCCGAAATACGAGCAAATATTTTTTTCACCCAATCTTGATGATACTTCGTGGTAATGATCAGTACACAAATCCCACTTGGCTCACCAAATTTTGTACTTCTAGGTTGACGCGTTCATCCACAGTAGCAGTTTTTATATTTAGGCTTCCCTCTGTTCTCTCCTATATAGATAGATGAATTTGGAACACTAAATCCAACATGGTTTGTAGTACCTCTGTGAAACTTGACAAAATAGAGGAGTTCCCAGTATTGTCTCTATGGTTTGTTTCCTCTTCAAGTAGCCCTAGGCACAGACTGTGGAAAAGAACTTTCATTGAGATGGTTTGCCAAGCTTCGAAGAAATAATTAGTTTCCGAAACACCAGCAAATATTTTTTCACCCAATCTTGATGATACGTGGGGGTAATGATCAGTACACAAGTCCCACTTAGCTCACCAAATTTTGTTCTTCTAGTTTGAAGCATTCGTCTACAGTAGCAGTTTTTATATATAGGTTTCCCTCTCTTCTCTTCTATATAGAAAGATGAATTTGGAACTCTAAATAAAACATGGTTTGTAGTAGCTCTTTGAAACTTGACAAAATAAAGGAGGTCTCAGTTTTGTCTCTATGGTTTGTTTAATCTTCATGGAGCCTTAGGCACAGACTGTGGAAAAGCACTTTCATTGAGAGGGGTTGCCAAGCTTCTTAGAAACAACGATTTTCCGAAATACCAGCAAATATTTTTTCACCCAATCTTGATGATACTTGGTGGTAATGATCAGTACACAAATCCCACTTCCTCATCAAATTTTGTTCTTCTAGGTTGAAGCGTACGTCTAAGTAGCAGTTTTTATATTTAGGTTTCACTCTGCTCTCTCCTATACAGATAGATGAATTTGGAACTCTAAATCCAACATTTTTTGTAGTAGCTTTTTGAAACTTGACAAAATAAAGGAGTTCTCAGTTTTGTCTCTATGGTTTGTTTCCTCTTCAAGTAGCCCTAGGCACAGACTATGTAAAAGCATTTTCATTGAGAGGGGTTGCCAAGCTTCTAAGAAATTACGAGTTTCAGAAATACCTGCAAATATTTTTGCACCCAATCTTGATGATACTTGGTGGTAATGATCAGTAAACAAATCCCACTTGGCTCACCAAAATTTTGTTCTTCTAGGTTGAAGCGTTCGTCTACAGTAGCAGTTTTATATTTAGGATTCCCTCTGTTCTCTCCTATATAGATAGATGAATTTGGAACTCTAAATCCAACATGGTTTGTAGTAGCTCTTTGAAACTTGACAAAATAAAGGAGTTCTCAGTTTTGTCTCTATGGCTTGTTTCCTCTCCAAGTAGCCCTAGGCACAGACTGTGGAAAGCATTTTCATTGAGATTGGTTGCCAAGCTTCCTAAAAAATAACGAGTTCAGAATACCAGCAAAATTTTTTCACCCAATCTTGATGATACGTGGTGGTAATGATCAGTAAAACAAATCCCACTTGGCTCACCAAATTTTGTTCATCTAGGTTGAAGCGTTCGTCTACAGTAGCAGTTTTTATATTTAGGTTTCCCTCTGTTCTCTCCTATATAGACAGATGACATTGGAACTTTAAATCCAACATGGTTTGTAGTAGCTCTTTGAAACTTGACAAAATAAATGTGTTCTCAGTTTTGTCTCTATGGTTTGTTTCCTCTTCAAGTAGCCCTAGGCACAGACTTTGAAAAGCACTTTCATTGAGAGGGGTTGCCAAGCTTCTAAGAAATAACGAGTTTCCGAAATACCAGCAAATTTTTTTTCACCCAAACTTGATGATACTTGGTGGTAATGATCAGTACACAAATCCACTTGGCTCACCAAATTTTTTACTTCTAGTTTCAAGCTTTCGTCTACAGTAGCAGTTTTTATATTTAGGTTTCACTCTGTTCTCTCCTATTTAGATAGATGAATTTGGAACTCTAAATAAAACATGGTTTGTAGTAGCTCTGTTGAAACTTGACAAAATAAAGGAGTTCTTAGTTGTGTCTCTATGGTTTGTTTAATCTTCAAGGAGCCCTAGGCACAGACTGTGGAAAAGCACTTTCATTGAGAGGGGTTGCAAGCTTCTAAGAAATAACGAGTTTCCGAAATACCACCAAACATTTTTTCACCCAATCTTGATGATACTTGGTGCTAATGATCAGTACACAAATCCACTTGGCTCACCAAATTTTTTACTTCTAGTTTCAAGCTTTCGTCTACAGTAGCAGTTTTTATATTTAGGTTTCACTCTGTTCTCTCCTATACAGATAGATGAATTTGGAACTCTAAATTCACATTTTTTGTAGCAGCTCTTTGAAGCTTGGCAAAATAAAGGTGTTCTCAGTTTTGTCTCTATGGTTTGTTTCCTCTTCAAGTAGCCCTAGGCACTGACTGTGGAAAAGCACTTTCATTGAGAGTTGTTGCCAAGCTTTTAAGAAATTACGAGTTTCAGAAATACCAGCAAATATTTTTTCACCCAATCTTGATGATACTTGGTGGTAATGATCAGTAAACAAATCCCACTTGGCTCACTAAATTTTGTTTTTCTACGTTGAAGCGTTCGTCTACAGTAGCAGTTTTTATATTTAGGTTTCCCTCTGTTCTCTCCTATATAGATAGATGAATTTGGAACTCTAAATCCAACATGGTTTGTAGTAGCTCTTTGAAACTTGACAAAATAAAGGAGTTCTCAGTTTTGTCTCTATGGTTTGTTCCTCTCCAAGTAGTCCTAGGCACAGACTGTGGAAAAGCACTTTCATTGAGAGGGGTTGCCAAGCTTCGAAGAAATAAGGAGTTTCCGAAATACCAGCAAATATTTTTTCACCCAATCGTGATGATACTTGGTGGTTATGATCAGTACACAAATCCCACTTGGCTCACCAAAATTTTTTACTTCTAGGTTGAAGCGTTCGTCTACCGTAGCAGTTTTTATATTTAGGCTTCCCTCTGTTCTCTCCTATATAGATAGATGAATTTGGAACTCTAAATCCAACATGATTTGTAGTAGCTCTTTGAAACTTGACAAAATAAAGGAGTTCTCAGTTTTGTCTCTATGGTTTGTTTCCTCTTCAAGTAGCCCTAGGCACAGACTCTGAAAAAGCACTTTCATTGAGATGGTTTGCAAGCTTCTAAGAAATAATAGGTTTCCGAAATACCAGCAAATATTTTTTTACCCAATCTTGATGATACTTGGTGGTAATGATCAGTACACAAATCCCACTTGGCTCACCAAATTTTGTTCTTCTAGGTTGAAGTTTTCGTCTAGAGTAGCAGTTTTTATATTTAGGTTTATCTGTTCTCTCCTATATAGATAGATGAATTTGGAACTCTAAACCCAACATGGTTTGTAGTAGCTCGTTGAAACTTGACAAAATAAAGTAGTTCTCAGTTTTGTCTCTATGGTTTGTTTCCTCTTCAAGTAGCCCTAGGTACAGACTCTGGAAAAGCACTTTCATTGAGATGGGTTGCCAAGCATCTAAGTTATAACGAGTTTCTGAAATACCAGCAAATATTTTTTCACCCAAACTTGATGATACTGGGAGGTAATGATCAGTACACAAATCCCACATGGCTCACCAAATTTTGTTCTTCTAGGTTGAAGCGTTCGTCTACAGTAGCAGTTTTTATATTTAGGTTTCCCTATGTTCTCTCCTATATAGATCGATGAATTTGGAACTCTAAATCCAACATGGTTTGTAGTAGCTCTTTGAAACTTGACAAAATAAAGGAGTTCTCAGTTTTGTCTCTATGGTTTGTTTCCTCTTCATGTAGACCTAGGCACAGACTGTGGAAAAGCACTTTCATTGAGAGGGGTTGCCAAGCTTCTAAGAAATTACGAGTTTCCGAAATACCAGCAAATTTTTTTCACCCAATCTTGATGATACATAGTGGTAATGATCACTACACAAATCCCACTCGGCTCACCAAATTTTGTTCTTCTAGGTTGAAGCGTTCGTCTACAGTAGCAGTTTTTATATTTAGGTTTCCCTCTGTTCTCTCCTATATAGATAGATGAATTTGGAACTCTAAATTCAACATTTTTTGTAAAAGCTCTTTGAAACTTGACAAAATAAAGGTGTTCTCAGTTTTGTCTCTATGGTTTGTTTCCTCTTCAAGTAGCCCTAGGCACAGACTGTGTAAAAGCAATTTCATTGAGAGGGGTTGCCAAGCTTCTAAGAAATAAGGAGTTTCCGAAATACCAGCAAATATTTTTTCACATAATCTTGATGATACTTGGTGCTAATGATCATCACACATTTCTCACTTGGCTCACCAAATTTTGTTCTTCTAGGTTGAAGCGTTCGTCTACAGTAGCAGTTTTTATATTTAGGTTTCCCTCTGTTCTCCCCTATATAGATACATGAATTTCGAACTCTAAATCCAACAAGGTTTGTAGTAGCTCTTTGAAACGTGACAAAATAAAGGAGTTCTCAGTTTTGTCTCTATGGTTTGTTTCCTCTTCAAGTAGCCCTAGGCACAGACTGTGGAAAAGCACTTTCATTGAGAGGGGTTGCCAAGCTTCAAAGAAATTACGAGTTACCGAAATACCAGCAAATATTTTTTCACCCAATCTTGATGATACTTGGTGCTAATGATCAGTACACAAATCCCACTTGGCTCACCAAATTTTGTTTTTCTAGGTTGAAGCGTTCGTCTAGAGTAGCAGGTTTTATATTTAGGTTTCCCTCTGTTCTCTCCTATATAGATAGATGAATTTGGAACTCTAAATCCAACATGGTTTGTAGTAGCTCTTTGAAACTTGACAAAATAAAGGTGTTCTCAGCTTTGTCTCTATGGTTTGTTTCCTCTTCAAGTAGCCCTAGGCACAGACTGTGGAAAAGCACTTTCATTGAGAGGGGTTGCCAAGCTTCTAAGAAATTACGAGTTTCCGAAATACCAGCAAATATTTTTTCACCCAATCTTGATGATACTGGGTGTTAATGATGAGTACACAAATTCCACTTGGCTCACCAAATTTTGTTCTTCGAGGTTGAAGCGTTCGTCTACAGTAGCAGTTTTTATATTTAGGTTTCCCTCAGTTCTCTCCTATATAGATAGATGAATTTGGAACTCTAAATCCAACATGGTTTGTAGTAGCTCTTTGAAACTTGAAAAAATAAAGGAGTTCTCAGTTTTGTCTCTATGGTTTGTTTCCTCTTCAAGTAGCCCTAGGCACAGACTGTGGAAAAGCTCTTTCATTGAGAGGGGTTGCCAAGCTTCTAAGAAATTACGAGTTTCCGAAATACCAGCAAATATTTTTTCACCCAATCTTGATGATACGTGGTGGTAATGATCAGTACACAAACCCCACTTGGCTCACCACATTTTGTTCTTCTAGGTTGAAGCGTTCGTCTACAGTAGCAGTTTTTATATTTAGGTTTCCCTCTGTTCTCCCCTATATTGATAGATGAATTTGTAACTCTAAATTCAACATTTTTTGTAGCAGCTATTTGAAACTTGACAAACTAAAGGTGTTCTCAGTTTTGTCTTGATGGTTTGTGTCCTCTTCAAGTAGCCCTAGGCACAGACTGTGTAAAAGCACTTTCATTGAGAGGGGTTGCCAAGCTTCTAAGAAATAACGAGTTTCAGAAATACCAGCAAATATTTGTTCACCCAATCTTGATGATACTTGCTGGTAATGATCAGTACACAAATCCCACTTGGCTCACCAAATTTTGTTCTTCTAGGTTGAAGCTTTCATCTACAGTAGCAGTTTTTATATTTAGGTTTCCCTCTGTTCTCTCCTATATAGATAGATGAATTTGGAACTCTGAATCCAACATGGTTTGTAGTAGCTCTTTGAAACTTGACAAAATATAGGAGTTCTCAGTTTTGTCTCTATGGTTTGTTTCCTCTTCAATAGCCCTAGGCACAGACTGTGGAAAAGCACTTTCATTGAGAGGGGTTGCAAATCTTCTAAGAAATTACGAGTTTCCGAAATACCAGCAAATATTTTTTCATCCAATCTTGATGATACTTGGTGGTAATGATCAGTACACAAATCCCACTTGGCTCACCACATTTTGTTCTTCTAGGTTGAAGCGTTCGTCTACAGTAGCAGTTTTCATATTTAGGTTTCCCTCTGTTCTCTCCTATATAGATCGATGAATTTGGAACTCTAAATCCAACATGGTTTGTAGTAGCTCTTTGAAACTTGACAAAATAAAGGAGTTCTCAGTTTTGTCTCTATGGTTTGTTTCCTCTTCAAGTAGACCTAGGCACAGACTGTGGAAAAGCACTTTCATTGAGAGGGGTTGCCAAGCTTCTAAGAAATTACGAGTTTCCGAAAATACCAGCAAATTTTTTTTCACCCAATCTTGATGATACTTGGTGGTAATGATCACTAAACAAATCCCACTCGGCTCACCAAATTTTGTTCTTCTAGGTTGAAGCGTTCGTCTACAGTAGCAGTCTTTATATTTAGGTTTCCCTCTGTTCTCTCCTATATAGATAGATGAATTTGTAACTCAAAATTCAACATTTTTTGTAAAAGCTCTTTGAAACTTGACAAAATAAAGGTGTTCTCAGTTTGTCTCTATGGTTTGTTTCCTCTTCAAGTAGCCCTAGGCACAGACTGTGTAAAAGCAATTTCATTGAGAGGGTTGCCAAGCTTCTAAGAAATAAGGAGTTTCCGAAATACCAGCAAATATTTTTTCACATAATCTTGATGATACTTGGGTGCTAATGATCATCACACATTTCCCACTTGGCTCACCAAATTTTGTTCTTCTAGGTTGAAGCGTTCGTCTACAGTTGCAGTTTTATATTTTAGGTTTCCCTCTGTTCTCCCCTATATAGATAGATGAATTGGAACTCTAAATCCAACAAGGTTTGTAGTAGCTCTTTGAAACTTGACAAAATAAAGGAGTTCTCAGTTTTGTCTCTATGGTTTGTTTCCTCTTCAACTAGCCTAGGCACAGACTGTGGAAAAGCACTTTCATTGAGAGGGGTTGCCAAGCTTCTAAGAAATAACGAGATTCCGAAATACCAGCAAATATTTTTTCACCCAATCTTGATGATATTTGGTGGTAATGATTAGTAAACAAATCCCACTTGGCTCTCCAAATTTTGTTGTTCTAGGTTGAAGCGCTTCGTCTACAGTAGCAGTTTTTATATTTAGGTTCCCTCTGTTCTCTCCTATATAGATAGATGAATTTGGAACTCTAAATCCAACATGGTTTGTAGTAGCTCTTTGAAACTTGACAAAATAAAGGAGTTCTCAGTTTTGTCTCTATGGTTTGTTTCCTCTTCAAGTAGCCCTATGCACAGACTGTGGAAAAGCACTTTCTTTGAGAGGGGTTGCCAAGCTTCTAAGAAATTACGAGTTACCGAAATACCAGCAAATATTTTTTCACCAAATCTTGATGATACTTGGTGCTAGTGATCAGTACACAAATCCCACTTGGCTCACCACATTTTGTTCTTCTAGGTTGAAGCGTTCGTCTACAGTAGCAGTTTTAAATTTAGGTTTCCCTCTGTTCTCTCCTATATAGATAGATGAATTTGGAACTCTAAATCCAACATGGATTGATGTAGCTCTTTGAAACTTGACAAAATAAGGAGTTCTCAGTTTTGTCTCTATGGTTTGTTTCCTCTTCAAGTAGCCCTAGGCACAGACTGTGGAAAAGCACTTTCATTGAGAGGGGTTGCTAAGCTTCTAAGAAATTACGATTTTCCGAAATACCAGCTTATTTTTTCAACCAATCTTGATGATACTTGGTGGTAATGATCAGTACCCAGATCCCACTTGGCTCACCAAATTTTGTTCTTCTAGGTTGAAGCGTTCGTCTACAGTACCAGTTTTTATATTTAGGTTTCCCTCTGTTCTCTCCTATATAGATAGATAAATTTGGAACTCTAAATCCAACATGGTTTGTAGTAGCTCTTTGAAACTTGACAAAATAAATGAGTTCTCAGTTTTGTCTCTATGGTTTGTTTCCTCTTCAAGTAGCCCTAGGCACAGACTGTGGAAAAGCACTTTCATTGAGAGTGGTTGCCAAGCATCTAAGAAATTACGAGTTTCCGAAATACCAGCAAATATTTTTTCACCCAAACTTGATGATACGTGGTGGTAATGATCAGTACACAAATCCCACTTGGCTCACCACATTTTGTTCTTCTATGTTGAAGCATTCGTCTACAGTAGCAGTTTGTATATTTAGGTTTCCCTCGGTCCTCTCCTATATAGATAGATGAATTTGAAACTCTAAATCCAATATGATTTGTAGTAGCTCTTTGAAACTTGACAAAATAAAGGAGTTCTCAGTTTTGTTTCTATGGTTTGTTTCCTATTCAAGTAGCCCTAGGCACAGACTGTGGAAAAGCACTTTCATTGAGAGGGGTTGCCAAGCTTCTAAGAAATTACGAGTTTCTGAAATACCAGCATATTTTTTCACCCAATCTTGATGATACTTGGTGGTAATGATCAGTACACAAATCCCACTTGGCTCACAAAATTTTGTTCTTCTAGGTTGAAGCTTTCGTCTACATTAGCAGTTTTTATATTTAGGTTTCCCTCTGTTCTCTCCTATATAGATAGATGAATTTGGAACTCTAAATCCAACATGGTTTGTAGTAGCTCTTTGTAACTTGACAAAATAAAGGAGTTCTCAGTTTTGTCTCTATGGTTTGTTTCCTCTTCAAGTAGCCCTAGGCACAGACTGTGGAAAAGCACTTTCATTGAGAGGGGTTGCCAAGCTTCTAAGAAATTACGAGTTTCCGAAATACCAGCAGATATTTTTTTACCCAATCTTGATGATACTTGGTGCTAATGATAAGCACACAAATCCCACTTGGCTCACCAAATTTTGTTCTTCTAGGTTGAAGCGTTCGTCTACAGTAGCAGTTTTTATGTTTAGGTTTCCCTCTGTTCTCTCCTAAATAGATAGATGAATTTGGAACTCTAAATCCAACATGGTTTGTCGTAGCTCTTTGAAACTTGACAAAATAAAGGAGTTCTCAGTTTTGTCTCTATGGATTGTTTCCTCTTCAAGTAGCCCTAGGCACAGACTGTGGAAAAGCTCTTTCATTGAGAGGGGTTGCCAAGCTTCTAAGAAATTACGAGTTTCCGAAATACCAGCAAATATTTTTTCACCCAATCTTGATGATACGTGGTGGTAATGATCAGTACACAAACCCCACTTGGCTCACCACATTTTGTTCTTCTAGGTTGAAGCGTTCGTCTACAGTAGCAGTTTTTATATTTAGGTTTCCCTCTGTTCTCTCCTATATAGATCGATGAATTTGGAACTCTAAATCCAACATGGTTTGTAGTAGCTCTTTGAAACTTGACAAAATAAAGGAGTTCTCAGTTTTGTCTCTATGGTTTGTTTCCTCTTCAAGTAGCCCTAGGCACAGACTGTGGAAAAGCACTTTCATTGAGAGGGGTTGCCAAGCTTCTAAGAAATTACGAGTTTCCGAAATACCAGCAAATATTTTTTCAACCAATCTTGATGATACTTGGTGCTAATGATCAGTACACAAATCCCACTTGGCTCACCAAATTTTGTTCTTCTAGGTTGAAGCCTTCGTCTACAGTAGCAGTTTTTATATTTAGGTTTCCCTCTGTTCTCCCCTATATTGATAGATGAATTTGTAACTCTAAATTCAACATTTTTTTGTAGCAGCTCTTTGAAACTTGACAAACTAAAGGTGTTCTCAGTTTTGTCTTGATGGTTTGTGTCCTCTTCAAGTAGCCCTAGGCACAGACTGTGTAAAAGCACTTTCATTGAGAGGGGTTGCCAAGCTTCTAAGAAATAACGAGTTTCAGAAATACCAGCAAATATTTTTTCACCCAATCTTGATGATACTTGGTGGTAATGATCAGTAAACAAATCCCACTTGGCTCTCCAAATTTTGTTCTTCTAGGTTGAAGCGTTCGTCTACAGTAGCAGTTTTTATATTTAGGTTTCCCTCTGTTCTCTCCTATATAGATAGATGAATTTGGAACTCTAAATCCAACATGGTTTGTAGTAGCTCTTTGAAACTTGACAAAATAAAGGAGTTCTCAGTTTTGTCTCTATGGTTTGTTTCCTCTTCAAGTAGCCCTAGGCACAGACTGTGGAAAAGCACTTTCATTGAGAGGGGTTGCCAAGCTTCTAAGAAATTACGAGTTTCCGAAATACCAGCAGATATTTTTTTACCCAATCTTGATGATACTTGGTGCTAATGATAAGCACACAAATCCCACTTGGCTCACCAAATTTTGTTCTTCTAGGTTGAAGCGTTCGTCTACAGTAGCAGTTTTTATGTTTAGGTTTCCCTCTGTTCTCTCCTAAATAGGTAGATGAATTTGGAACTCTAAATCCAACATGGTTTGTCGTAGCTCTTTGAAACTTGACAAAATAAAGGAGTTCTCAGTTTTGTCTCTATGGTTTGTTTCCTCTTCAAGTAGCCCTAGGCACAGACTGTGGAAAAGCTCTTTCATTGAGAGGGGTTGCCAAGCTTCTAAGAAATTACGAGTTTCCGAAATACCAGCAAATATTTTTTCACCCAATCTTGATGATACGTGGTGGTAATGATCAGTACACAAACCCCACTTGGCTCACCACATTTTGTTCTTCTAGGTTGAAGCGTTCGTCTACAGTAGCAGTTTTTATATTTAGGTTTCCCTCTGTTCTCTCCTATATAGATCGATGAATTTGGAACTCTAAATCCAACATGGTTTGTAGTAGCTCTTTGAAACTTGACAAAATAAAGGAGTTCTCAGTTTTGTCTCTATGGTTTGTTTCCTCTTCAAGTAGCCCTAGGCACAGACTGTGGAAAAGCACTTTCATTGAGAGGGGTTGCCAAGCTTCTAAGAAATTACGAGTTTCCGAAATACCAGCAAATATTTTTTCAACCAATCTTGATGATACTTGGTGCTAATGATCAGTACACAAATCCCACTTGGCTCACCAAATTTTGTTCTTCTAGGTTGAAGCCTTCGTCTACAGTAGCAGTTTTTATATTTAGGTTTCCCTCTGTTCTCCCCTATATTGATAGATGAATTTGTAACTCTAAATTCAACATTTTTTGTAGCAGCTCTTTGAAACTTGACAAACTAAAGGTGTTCTCAGTTTTGTCTTGATGGTTTGTGTCCTCTTCAAGTAGCCCTAGGCACAGACTGTGTAAAAGCACTTTCATTGAGAGGGGTTGCCAAGCTTCTAAGAAATAACGAGTTTCAGAAATACCAGCAAATATTTTTTCACCCAATCTTGATGATACTTGGTGGTAATGATCAGTAAACAAATCCCACTTGGCTCTCCAAATTTTGTTCTTCTAGGTTGAAGCGTTCGTCTACAGTAGCAGTTTTTATATTTAGGTTTCCCTCTGTTCTCTCCTATATAGATAGATGAATTTGGAACTCTAAATCCAACATGGGTTGATGTAGCTCTTTGAAAATTGACAAAATAAAGGAGTTCTCAGTTTTGTCTCTATGGTTTGTTTCCTCTTCAAATAGCCCTAGGCACAGACTGTGGAAAAGCACTTTCATTGAGAGGGGTTGCCAAGCTTCTAAGAAATAACGAGTTTCCGAAATACCAGCAAATATTTTTTCACCCAATCTTGATGATACTTGTTGCTAATGATCAGTACACAAATCCTACTTGGCTCACCAAATTTGGTTCTTCTAGGATGAAGCGTTCGTCTACAGTACCAGTTTTTATGTTTAGGTTTCCCTCTGTTCTCTCCTAAATAGATAGATGAATTTGGAACTCTAAATCCAACATGGTTTGTCGTAGCTCTTTGAAACTTGACAAAATAAAGGAGTTCTCAGTTTTGTCTCTATGATTTGTTTCCTCTTCAAGTAGCCCTAGGCACAGACTGTGGAAAAGCACTTTCATTGAGAGGGGTTGCCAAGCTTCTAAGAAATTACGAGTTTCCGAAATACCAGCATATTTTTTCACCCAATCTTGATGATACTTGGTGGTAATGAGCAGTACACAAATCCCACTTGGCTCACCAAATTTTGTTCTTCTAGGTTGAAGCGTTCGGCTACAGTAGCAGTTTTTATATTTAGGTTTCCCTCTGTTCTCTCCTATATAGATAGATGAATTTGGAACTCTAAATCCAACATGGTTTGTAGTAGCTCTTTGAAACTTGACAAAATAAAGGAGTTCTCAGTTTTGTCTCTATGGTTTGTTTCCTCTTCCACTAGCCCTAGGCACAGACTGTGGAAAAGCACTTTCATTGAGAGGGGTTGCCAAGCTTCTAAGAAATTACGAGTTTCCGAAATACAAGCAAATATTTTTTCACCCAATCTTGATGATACTTGGTGCTAATGATCAGTACACAAGTCCCACTTGGCTCACCAAATTTTGTTCTTCTAGATTGTAGCGTTCGTCTACAGTAGCAGTTTTTATATATAGGTTTTCCTCTGTTCTCTCCTATATAGATAGATGAATTTGGAACTCTAAATAAAACATGGTTTGTAGTAGCTCTTTGAAACTTGACAAAATAAAGGAGTTCTCAGTTTTGTCTCTATGGTTTGTTTAATCTTCAAGGAGCCCTAGGCACAGACTGTGGAAAAGCACTATCATTGGGAGGGGTTGCCAAGCTTCTAAGAAATAACGAGTTTCCGAAATACCAGCAAATATTTTTTCACCCAATCTTGATGATACTTGGTGGTAATGATTCGTACACAAATCCCACTTGGCTCACCAAATTTTGTTCTTCTAGGTTGAAGCGTTCGTCTACAGTAGCAGTTTTTATATTTAGGTTTCACTCGGTTTTCTCATATATAGATAGTTGAATTTGGAACTCTAAATCCAACATGGTTTGTAGTAGCTCGTTGAAACTTGACAAAATAAAGGAGTTCTCAGTTTTGTCTCTATGGTTTGTTTCCTCTTCAAGTAGCCCTATGCACAGACTGTGGAAAAGCACTTTCTTTGAGAGGGGTTGCCAAGCTTCTAAGAAATTACGAGTTACCGAAATACCAGCAAATATTTTTTCACCAAATCTTGATGATACTTGGTGCTAATGATCAGTACACAAATCCCACTTGGCTCACCACATTTTGTTCTTCTAGGTTGAAGCGTTCGTCTACAGTATCAGTTTTTATATTTAGGTTTTCCTCTGTTCTCTCCTATATAGATAGATGAATTTGGAACTCTAAATCAAACATGGTTTGTAGTAGCGCTTTGAAACTTGATAAAAAAGTAGTTATCAGTTTTGTTTCGCTGGCTTGTTTCCTCTTCAAGTATCCCTAAGCAGACACTGTGGAAAAGCACTTTCATTGAAAGGGGTTGCCCACCTTCCAAGACATTACGAGTTTCCGAAATACCAGCAAATATTTTTTCACCCAATCTTGATGATACGTGGTGGTAATGAAAAGTACACAAATCCCACTTGGCTCACCAAATTTTGTTCTGCTAGGTTGAAGCGTTCGTTTACAGTAGCAGTTTTTATTTTTAGATTTCACTCTGTTCTTTTTTATATAGATAGATGAATTTGGAACTCTAAATCCAACATGGTTTTTAGTAGCTCTTTGAAACTTGACAAAATAAAGGAGTTCTCAGTTTTGTCTCTATGGTTTGTTTCCTCTTCAAGTAGCCCTAGGCATAGACTGTGGAAAAGAACTTTCATTGAACGGGGTGGCCAAGATTCTAAGAAATAACGAGTTTCCGAAATACGAGCAAATATTTTTTCACCCAATCTTGATGATACTTGGTGGTATAGATCAGTACACAAACCCCACTTGGCTCACCAAATTTTGTTCTTCTAGGTTGAAGCATTCGTCTACAGATGCAGTTTTAATATTTAGGTTTTCCTCTGTTCTCTCCTATATAGATAGATGAATTTGGAACTCTAAATCCAACATGGTTTGTAGTAGCTCTTTGAAACTTGACAAAACAAAGTGGTTCACAGTTTTTTCTTTATAGTTTGTTTCCTCTTTAAGTAGCCCTAGGCACAGACTCTGGAAAAGCACTTTCATTGAAAGTGGTTGCCAAGCTTCCAAGAAATAACGAGTTTCCGAATTACCAGCAAATATTTTTTCACCCAATCTTGATGATAATTGGTGTTAATTATCGGTACACAAATCTCACTTCACTCACCAAATTTTGTTCTTCTTGGTTGAAGCGTTCGTCTACAGTTGCAGTTTTTATATTTAGGTTTCCCTCTGTTCTCTCCTATATAGATAGATGAATTTGGAACTCTAAATCCAACATGGTTTGTAGTAGCTCTTTAAAACTTGACAAAATAAAGGAGTTCTCAATTTTGACTCTATGGTCTGTTTCCTCTTCAAGTAGCCCTAGGCACAGACTGTGGAAAAGCACTTTCATTGAGAGGGGTTGCCATGTTCTAAGAAATAACGAGTTTCTGAAATACCAGCAAATATTTTTTCACCCAATCTTGATGATACTTGCTGGTAATGATCAGAACACAAATCCCACTTGGCTCACCAAATTTGGTTCTTCTAGGTTGAAGCGTTCGTCTACAATAGCTGTTTTTATATTTAGGTTTCCCTCTGTTCTCTCCTATATAGATAGATGAATTTGGAACTCTAAATCAAACATGGTTTGTAGTAGCGCTTTGAAACTTGACAAAAAAAGTAGTTCTCAGTTTTGTCTCTCTGGTCTGTTTCCTCCTCAAGTAGGCCTAAGCAGAGACTGGGGAAAAGCACTTTCATTGAAAGGGGTTGCCCAGCTTCCAAGACATTACGAGTTTCCGAAATACCAGCAAGTATTTTTTCACCCAATATTGATGATACGTTGTGGTAATGAAAAGTACACAAATCCCACTTGGCTCACCAAATTTTGTTCTGCTAGGTTGAAGCGTTCGTTTACAAGAGCAGTTTTTATTTTTAGGTTTCACTCTGTTGTCTTTTACATAGATAGATGAATTTGGAACTCTAAATTTAACATGGTTTGTAGTAGCTCTTTGAAACTTGACAAAATAAAGGAGTTCTCAGTTTTGTCTCTATGGTTTGTTTCCTCTTCAAGTAGCCCTAGGCACAGACTGTGGAAAAGCACTTTCATTGAGAGGGGTTGCCAAGCTTCTAAGAAATTACGAGTTTCCGAAATACCAGCAAATATTTTTTCACCCAATCTTGATGATACTTGGTGCTAATGATCAGTACACAAGTCCCACTTTACTCACCAAATTTTGTTCTAGGTTGTAGCGTTCGTCTACAGTAGCAGTTTTTATATTTAGGTTTTCCTCTGCTCTCTCCTATATAGATAGATGAATTTGGAACTCTAAATAAAACATGGTTTGTAGTAGCTCTTTGAAACTTGACAAAATAAAGGAGTTCTCAGTTTTGTCTCTATGGTTTGTTTCCTCTTCAAGTAGCCCTAGGTATAGACTGTGGAAAAGCACTTTCATTGAGAGGGGTTGCCAAGCTTCTAAAAAATAACGAGTTTCCGAAATACCAGCAAATATTTTTTCACCCAATCTTTATGATACTTGGTGGTAATGATTCGTACACAAATCCCACTTCGCTCACCAAATTTTGTTCTTCTAGGTTGAAGCGTTCGTCTACAGTAGCAGTTTTTATATTTAGGTTTCACTCGGTTTTCTCATATATAGATAGTTGAATTTGGAACTCTAAATCCAACATGGTTTGTAGTAGCTCGTTGAAACTTGACAAAATAAAGGAGATCTCATTTTTGTCTCTATGGTTTGTTTCCTCTTCAAGTAGCCCTAGGCAGAGACTGTGGAAAAGCACTTTCATTGAGAGGGGTTGCCAAGCTTCTAAGAAATAACGAGTTTCAGAAAACCAGCAAATATTTTTTCACCCAATCTTGATGATACTTGGTGCTAATGATCAGTACACATTTCCCACTTGGCTCACCAAATTTTGTTCTTCTAGGTTGAAGCGTTCGTCAACAGTAGCAGTTTTTATATTTAGGTTTCCATCTGTTCTCTCCTATATAGATGGATGAATTTGGAACTCTAAATCCAACATAGCTTTTAGTAGCTCTTTGAAACTTGACAAAATAAAGGAGTTCTCAGTTTTGTCTCTATGGTTTGATTCCTCTTCAAGTAGCCCTAGGCACAGACTGTGAAAAAGCACTTTCATTGAAATGGGTTGCAAATGTTCTAAGAAATAACGAGTTTCCGAAATACCAGCAAATATTTTTTCACCCAAACTTGATGATACTTGGTGCTAATGATCAGTACACAAATTCCACTTAGCTCACCAAATTTTGTTCTTCTAGGTTGAAGCTTTCGTCTACAGTAGCAGTTTTTATATTTAGGTTTCCTGTGTTCTCTCCTATATAGATAGATGAATTTGGAACTCTAAATCCAACATGGTTTGTAGTAGCTCTTTGAAACTTGACAAAATAAATGAGTTCTCAGTTTTGTCTCTATGGTTTGATTCCTCTTCAAGTAGCCCTAGGCACAGACTTTGGAAAGGCACTTTCATTGAGTGGGGTTGCCAAGCTTTTAAGAAATAACGAGTTTCCGAAATACCAGCAAATATTTTTTCACCCAATCTTGATGATACTTGGTGGTAATGATCAGTACACAAATCCCACTTGGCTCACTAAATTTTGTTCTTCTACGTTGAAGCGTTCTTCTACAGTAGCAGTTTTTATATTTAGGTTTCCCTCTGTTCTCTCCTATATAGATAGATGAATTTGGAACTCCTAATCCAACATGGTTTGTAGTTGCTCTTTGAAACTAGACAAAATAAAGGAGTTCTCAGTTTTGTCTCTATGGTTTGTTTCCTCTTCAAGTCGCCCTAGGCACAGACTGTGGAAAAGCACTTTCATTGAGAGGGGTTGCCAAGCATCTAAGAAATTACGAGTTTCCGAAATACCAGCAGATATTTTTTCACCCAATCTTGATGATACTTGGTGCTAATGATCAGTAACCAAATCCCACTTGGCTCACCAAATTTTGTTCTTCTAGGTTGAAGCGTTCGTCTACAGTAGCAGTTTTTATATTTAGGTTTCCCTCTGTTCTCTCCTATATAGATAGATGAATTTGGAACTCTAAATCCAACATGGTTTGTAGCAGCTCTTTGAAACTTGACAAAATAAATGAGTTCTCAGTTTTGTCTCTATGGTTTGATTCCTCTTCAAGTATCCCTAAGCAGACACTGTGGAAAAGCACTTTCATTGAAAGTGGTTGCCAAGATTCCAAGAAATAACGAGTTTCCGAAATACCAGCAAATATTTTTTCACCCAATCTTGATGATACTTGGTGGTAATGTTCGGTACACAAATCCCACTTGACTCACCAAATTTTCTTCTTCTAGGTTGAAGCATTCGTCTACAGTTGCAGTTTTTATATTTAGGTTTACCTCTGTTCTCTCCTATATAGATAGATGAATTTGGAACTCTAAATCCAACATGGTTTGTAGTAGCTCTTTGAAACTTGACAAAATAAAGGAGTTCTCAATTTTGTGTCTATGGTTTGTTTCCTCTTCAAGTAGCCCTATGCACAGACTGTGGAAAAGCAATTTCATTGAGAGGGGATGCCAATTTCTAAGAAATAACGAGTTTCTGAAATACCAGCAAATATTTTTTCACCCAATCTTGATGATACTTGCTGGTAATGATCAGAACACAAATCCCACTTGGCTCACCAAATTTTGTTCTTCTTTGTTGAAGCGTTCGTCTACAGTAGCAGTTTTTATATTTAGGTTTCCCTCTGTTCTCTCCTATATAGATAGATGAATTTCTAACTCTAAATCAAACATGTTTTGTAGTAGCGCTTTGAAACTGAAAAAAAAAGTAGTTATCAGTTTTTTCTCTCTGGTTTGTTTCCTCTTCAAGTAGCCCTAAGCAGAGACTGTGGAAAAGCACTTTCATTGAAAGGGGTTGGCCAGCTTCCAAGACATTACGAGTTCCGAAACACCAGCAAATATTTTATCACCCAATCTTGATGATACCTGGTGGTAATGAAAAGTACACAAATCCCACTTGGCTCACCAAATTTTTTTCTGCTAGGTTGAAGCGTTCGTTTACAGTAGCAGTTTTTATTTTTAGGTTTCACTCTGTTCTCTTTTATATAGAAAGATGAATTTGGAACTCCAAATTCAACATGGTTTGTAGTAGCTCTTTGAAACTTGACAAAATAAAGGAGTTCTCAGTTTTGTCTCTATGGTTTGTTTCCTTTTCAAGTAGCCCTAGGCATAGACTGTGGAAAAGCACTTTCATTGAAAGTGGTTGCCAAGATTCCAAGAAATAACGAGTTTCCGAAATACCAGCAAATATTTTTTCACCCAATCTTGATGATACTTGGTGGTAATGATCAGTACACAAACCCCAGTTGGCTAACCAAATTTTGTTCTTCTAGGTTGAAGCATTCGTCTACAGTAGCAGTGTTTATATTTAGGTTTTCCTCTGTTCTCTCCTATATAGATAGATGAATTTGGAACTCTAAATCCAACATGGTTTGTAGTAGCTCTTTGAAACTTGACAAAACAAAGTAGTTCTCAGTTTTGTCTTTATGGTTTGTTTCTTCTTTAAGTAGCCCTAGGCACAGACTCTGGAGAAGCACTTTCATTGAAAGTGGTTGCCAAGTTTCCAAGAAATAACGAGTTTCTGAAATACCAGCAAATATTTTTTCACCCAAACTTGATGATACTTGCTGGTAATGATCAGAACACAAATCCCACTTGGCTCACCAAATTTTGTTCTTCTAGGTTGAAGCGTTCGTCTACAATAGCAGTTTTTATATTTAGGTTTCCCTCTGTTCTATCCTATATAGATAGATGAATTTGAAACTCTAAAGCAAACATGGTTTGTACTAGCGCTTTGAAACTTGACAAAAAAAGTAGTTCTCAGTTTTGTCTCTCTGGTTTGTTTCCTCTTCAAGTAGCCCTAAGCAGAGACTGTGGAAAAGACTTTCATTGAAAGGGGTTGCCCAGCTTCCAAGACATTACGAGTTTCCGAAATACCAGCAAATATTTTTTCACCCAATCTTGATGATACGTGGTGGTAATAAAAAGTACACAAATCCCACTTGGCTCACCAAATTTTGTTCTGGTAGGTTGAAGCGTTCGTTTACAGTAGCAGTTTTTATTTTTAGGTTTCACTCTGTTCTCTTTTATATAGATGGATGAATTTGGAACTCTAAATTTAACATGGTTTGTAGTAGCTCTTTGAAACTTGACAAAATAAGGGAGTTCTGAGTTTTGTCCCTATGGTTTGTTTCCTCTTTAAGTAGCCCTAGGCACAGACTCTGGAAAATCACTTTCATTGAAAGTGGTTGCCAAGCTTCCAAGAAATAACGAGTTTCCAAAATACCAGCAAATATATTTTCACCCAATCTTGATGATACGTGGTGGTAATGAAAAGTACACTAATCCCACTTGGCTCACCAAATTTTGTTCTGCTACGTTGAAGCGTTCGTTTACAGTAGCAGTTTTATTTTTAGGTTTCACTCTGTTCTCTTTTATATAGATAGATGAATTTGGAACTCTAAATTCAACATGGTTTGTAGTAGCTCTTTGAAACTTGACAAAATAAAGGAGTTCTCACTTTTGTCTCTATGGTTTGTTTCCTCTTCAAGTAGCCCTAGGCATAGACTGTGGAAAAGAAATTTCATTGAACGGGGTTGCCAAGCTTCTAAGAAATAACGAGTTTCCGAAATACCAGCAAATATTTTTTCACCCAATCTTGATGATACTTTGTGGAAATGATCAGTACACAAATCCCACTTGGCTCACCAAATTTTGTTCTTCTAGGTTGAAGCGTTCGTATACAGTTGCAGTTTTAATATTTAGGTTTTGCTCTGTTTTCTCCTATATAGATAGATGAATTAGGAACTCTAAATCCAACATGGTTTGTAGTAGCTCTTTGAAATTTGACAAAACAAAGTAGTTCTCAGTTTTGTCTTTATGATTTGTTTCCTCTTTAATTAGCCCTAGGCACAGACTCTGGAAAAGCACTTTCATTGAAAGTGGTTGCCAAGCTTCCAAGAAATAATGAGTTTCCGAAATACCAGCAAATATTTTTTCACCCAATCTTAATGATAATTGGTGTTAATGATCGGTACACAAATCCCACTTCACTCACCAAATTTTGTTCTTCTAGGTTGAAGTGTTCGTCTACAGTTGCAGTTTTTATATTTAGGTTTCCCTCTGTTCTCTCCTAAATAGATAGATGAATTTGGAACTCTAAATCCAACATGGTTTGTCGTAGCTCTTTGAAACTTGACAAAATAAAGGAGTTCTCACTATTGTCTCTATGGTTTGTTTCCTCTTCAAGTAGCCCTAGGCACAGACTGTGGAAAAGCACTTTCATTCAGAGGGGTTGCCAAGTTCTAAGAAATAACGAGTTTCTGAAATACCAGCAAATATTTTTTCACCCAATCTTGATGATACTTGCTGGTAATGATCAGAACACAAATCCCACTTGGCTCACCAAATTTGGTTGTTCTAGGTTGAAGCGTTCTTCTACAATAGCAATTTTTATATTTAGGTTTCCCTCTCTTCTCTCCTATATAGATAGATGAATTTGGAACTCTAAATCAAACATGGTTTGTAGTAGCGCTTTGAAACTTGACAAAAAAAGTAGTTCTCAGTTTTGTCTCTCTGGTTTATTTCCTCTTCAAGTAGCCCAAGCAGAGACTGTGGAAAAGACTTTCATTGAAAGGGGTTGCCCAGCTTCCAAGACATTACGAGTTTCCGAAATACCAAGAAATATTTTCTCACCCAATCTTGATGATACGTGGTGGTAATAAAAAGTACACAAGTCCCACTTGGCTCACCAAATTTTGTTCTGGTAGGTTGAAGCGTTCGTTTACAGTAGCAGTTTTTATTTTTAGGTTTCACTCTGTTCTCTGTTATATAGATAGATGAATTTGGAACTCTAAATTTAACATGGTTTGTAGTAGCTCTTTGAAACGTGACAAAATAAGGGAATTCTCAGTTTTGTCCCTATGGTTTGTTTCCTCTTTAAGTAGCCCTAGGCATAGACTCTGGAAAATCACTTTCATTGAACGGGGTTGCCAAGCTTCTAAGAAATAACGAGTTTCCGAAATACCAGCAAATATTTTTTCACCAAATCTTGATGATACTTGGTGGTAATGATCAGTACACAAATCCCACTTGGATCACCAAATTTTGTTCTTCTAGGTTGAAGCGTTCGTATACAGTTCCAGTTTTATATTTAGGTTTTGCTCTGTTCTCTCCTATATAGATAGATGAATTTGGAACTCTAAATCCAACATGGTTTGTAGTAGCTCTTTGAAATTTGACAAAACAAAGTAGTTCTCAGTTTTGTCTTTATGATTTGTTTCCTCTTTAAGTAGCCCTAGGCACAACTCTGGAAAAGCACTTTCATTGAAAGTGGTTGCCAAGCTTCCAAGAAATAATGAGTTTCCGAAATACCAGCAAATATTTTTTCACCCAATCTTGATGATATTGGTGTTAATGATCGGTACACAAATCTCACTTCACTCACCAAATTTTGTTCTTCTAGGTTGAAGTGTTCGTCTACAGTTGTAGTTTTTATATTTAGGTTTCCCTCTGTTCTCTCTTATATAGATAGATGAATTTGGAACTCTAAATCAAACATGGTTTGTACTAGCGCTTTGAAACTTGACAAAAAAGTATTTCTCAGTTTTGTCTCTCTGGTTTGTTTCCTCTTCAAGTAGCCCTAAGCAGAGACTGTGGAAAAGCACTTTCATTGAAAGGGTTGCCCAGCTTCCAAGACATTATGAGTTTCCGAAATACCAGCAAGAATTTTTTCACCCAATCTTCATGATACGTGGGGGTAATGAAAAGTACACAAATCCCACTTGGCTCACCAAATTTTGTTCTGCTAGGTTGAAGCGTTTGTTTACAAGAGCAGTTTTTATTTTTAGGTTTCACTCTGTTGTCTTTTATATAGATTGATGAATTTGGAACTCTAAATTTAACATGGTTTGTAGTAGCTCTTTGAAACTTGACAAAATAAGGGAGTTCTCAGTTTTGTCCCAATGGTTTTGTTTCCTCTTCAAGTAGCCCTAGGCACAGACCTTGGAAAAGCACTCTCATTGAAAGTGGTTGCCAATCTTCCAAGAAATAACGAGTTTCGAAATACCAGCAAATATTTTTTCACCCAATCTTGATGATACGTGGTGGTAATGAAAAGTACACAAATCCCACTTGGCTCACCAAATTTTGTCCTGCTAGGTTGAAGCGTTCGTTTACAGTAGCAGTTTTTTATTTTGGGGTTTCACTCTGTTCTCTTTTATATAGATAGATGAATTTGGAACTCTAAATTCAACATGGTTTGTAGTAGCTCTTTGAAACTTGACAAAATAAAGGAGTTCTCAGTTTTGTCTCTATGGTTTGTTTCCTCTTCAAGTAGCCCTAGGCATAGACTGGAAAAGAAATTTCATTGAACGGGGTTGCCAAGCTTCTAAGAAATAACGAGTTTCCGAAATACCATCAAATATTTATTCACCCTATCTTGATGATACTTGGTGGTAATGATGAGTACACAAATCCCACTTGGCTCACCAAATTTTGTTCTTCTAGGTTGAAGCGTTCGTATACAGTTGCAGTTTTAATATTTAGGTTTTGCTCTGTTCTCTCCTATATAGATAGATGAATTTGGAACTCTAAATCCAACATGGTTTGTAGTAGCTCTTTGAAATTTGACAAAACAAAGTAGTTCTCAGTTTTGTCTTTATGATTTGTTTCCTCTTTAAGTAGCCCTAGGCACAGACTCTGGAAAAGCACTTTCATTGAAAGTGGTTGCCAAGCTTCCAAGAAATAATGAGTTTCCGAAATACCAGCAAATATTTTTTCACCCAATCTTGATGATAATTGGTGTTAATGATCGGTACACAAATCCCACTTCACTCACCAAATTTTGTTCTTCTAGGTTGAAGCGTTCATCTACAGTTGCTGTTTTTATATTTAGGGTTCCCTCTGTTCTCTCCTATATAGATAGATGAATTTGGAACTCTAAAACCAACATGGTTTGTAGTAGCTCTTTGAAACTTGACAAAATAAAGGAGTTCTCAGTTTTGTTTCTATGGTTTGTTTCCTCTTCAAGTAGCCCTAGGCACAGACTGTGGAAAAGCACTTTCATTGAGAGGGGTTGCCAAGTTCTAAGAAATAACGAGTTTCTGAAATACCAGCAAATATTTTTTCACCCAATCTTGATGATACTTGCTGGTAATGATCAGAACACAAATCCCACTTGGCTCACCAAATTTTGTTCTTCTAGGTTGAAGGGTTCGTCTACAATAGCAGTTTTTATATTTAGGTTTTCCTCTGTTCTCTCCTATATAGATAGATGAATTTGGAACTCTAAATCAAACATGGTTTGTAGTAGCGCTTTGAAACTTGCCAAAAAAAAGTAGTTCTCAGTTTTGTCTCTCTGGTTTGTTTCCTCTTCAAGTACCCCTAAGCAGAGACTGTGGAAAAGCACTTTCATTGAAAGGCGTTGCCCAGCTTCCAAGACATTACGAGTTTCCGAAATACCAGCAAGAATTTTTTCACCCAATCTTCATGATACGTGGGGGTAATGAAAAGTACACAAATCCCATTTGGCTCACCAAATTTTGTTCTGCTAGGTTGAAGCGTTCGTTTACAAGAGCAGTTTTTATTTTTAGGTTTCACTCTGTTGTCTTTTATATAGATAGATGAATTTGGAACTCTAAATTTAACATGGTTTGTAGTAGCTCTTTGAAACGTGACAAAATAAGGGAGTTCTCAGTTTTGTCCCAATGGTTTGTTTCCTCTTTAAGTAGCCCTAGGCACAGACCTTGGAAAAGCACTCTCATTGAAAGTGGTTGCCAAGCTTCCAAGAAATAACGAGTTTCCGAAATACCAGCAAATATTTTTTCACACAATCTTCATGATACTTGGTGGTAATGATCGGTACACAAATCCCACTTGACTCACCAAATTTTCTTCTTCTAGGTTGAAGCATTCGTCTACAGTTGCAGTTTTTATATTAAGGTTTCCCTCTGTTCTCTCCTATATAGATAGATGAATTTGGAACTCTAAATCCAACATGGTTTGTAGTAGCTCTTTGAAACTTGACAAAATAAAGGAGTTCTCAATTTTGTCTCTATGGTTTGTTTCCTCTTCAAGTAGCCCTATGCACAGACTGTGGAAAAGCACTTTCATTGAGAGGGGATGCCAAGTTCTAAGAAATAACGAGTTTCTGAAATACCAGCAAATATTTTTTCACCCAATCTTGATGATACTTGCTGGTAATGATCAGAACACAAATCCCACTTGGCTAACCAAATTTTGTTCTTCTAGGTTGAAGCATTCGTCTACAATAGCAGTTTTTATATTTAGGTTTCCCTCTCTTCTCTCCTATATAGATAGATGAATTTCTAACTCTAAATCAAACATGTTTTGTAGTAGCGCTTTGAAACTTGACAAAAAAAGTAGTTATCAGTTTTGTCTCTCTGGTTTGTTTCCTCTTCAAGTAGCCCTAAGCAGAGACTGTGGAAAAGCACTTTCATTGAAAGGGGTTGCCCAGCTTCCAAGACATTACGAGTTCCGAAACACCAGCAAATATTTTATCACCCAATCTTGATGATACCTGGTGGTAATGAAAAGTACACAAATCCCACTTGGCTCACCAAATTTTGTTCTGCTAGGTTGAAGCGTTCGTTTACAGTAGCAGTTTTTATTTTTAGGTTTCACTCTATTCTCTTTTATATAGATAGATGAATTTGGAACTCTAAATTCAACATGGTTTGTAGTAGCTCTTTGAAACTTGACAAAATAAAGGAGTTCTCAGTTTTGTCTCTATGGTTTGTTTCCTCTTCAAGTAGCCCTAGGCATAGACTGTGGAAAAGCATTTTCATTGAACGGGGTTGTCAAGCTTCGAAGAAATAACGAGTTTCCGAAATACGAGCAAATATTTTTTCACCCAATCTTGATGATACTTGGTGGTAATGATCAGTACACAAACCCCAGTTGGCTCACCAAATTTTGTTCTTCTAGGTTGAAGCATTCGTCTACAGTAGCAGTTTTTATATTTAGGTTTTCCTCTGTTCTCTCCTATATAGATAGATGAATTTGGAACTCTAAATCCAACATGGTTTGTAGTAGCTCTTTGAAACTTGACAAAACAATGTAGTTCTCAGTTTTGTCTTTATGGTTTGTTTCCTCTTTAAGTAGCCCTAGGCACAGACTCTGGAGAAGCACTTTCATTGAAAGTGGTTGCCAAGCTTCCAAGAAATAACGAGTTTCCGAAATACCAGCAAATGTCTTTTTCACCAAATCTTGATGATAATTGGTGTGAATGATCGGTATACAAATCCCACTTCACTCACCAAATTTTGTTCTTCTAGGTTGAAGCGTTCGTCTACAGTAGCAGTTTTTATATTTAGGTTTCCCTCAGTTCTCTCCTATATAGATAGAAGAATTTGGAACTCTAAATCCAACATGGTTTGTAGTAGCTCTTTGAAACTTGCCAAAATAAAGGAGTTCTCAATTTTGTCTCTATGGTTTGTTTTTTCTTCAAGTAGCCCTAGGCACAGACTGTGGAAAAGCACTTTCATTCAGAGGGGTTGCCAAGTTCTAAGAAATAACGAGTTTCTGAAATACCAGCAAATATTTTTTCACCCAATCTTGATGATACTTGCTGGTAATGATCAGAACACAAATCCCACTTGGCTCACCAAATTTGGTTCTTCTACGTTGAAGCGTTCGTCTACAATAGCAGTTTTTATATTTAGGTTTCCCTCTGTTCTCTCCTATATAGATAGATGAATTTGGAACTCTAAATCAAACATGGTTTGTAGTAGCGCTTTCAAACTTGACAAAAAAAGTAGTTCTCAGTTTTGTCTCTCTGGTTTGTTTCCTCTTCAAGTAGCCCTAAGCAGAGACTGTGGAAAAGACTTTCATTGAAAGGGGTTGCCCAGCTTCCAAGACATTACGAGTCTCCGAAATACCACCAAATATTTTTTCACCCAATCATGATGATATGTGGTTGTAATAAAAAGTACACAAATCCCACTTGGCTCACCAAATTTTGTTCTGGTAGGTTGAACCGTTCGTTTACAGTAGCAGTTTTTATTTTTAGGTTTCACTCCGTTCTCTTTTATATAGATAGATGAATTTGGAAATCTAAATTTAACATGGTTTGTAGTAGCTCTTTGAAACTTGACAAAATAAGGGAGTTCTCAGTTTTGTCCCTATGGTTTGTTTCCTCTTTAAGTAGCCCTAGGCACAGACTCTGGAAAATCACTTTCATTGAAAGTGGTTGCCAAGCTTCCAAGAAATAACGATTTTCCGAAATACCAGCAAATATTTTTTCACCCAATCTTGATGATACTTGCTGGTAATGATCAGAACACAAATCCCACTTGGCTCACCAAATTTTGTTCTTCTAGGTTAAAGCATTCGTCTAAAGTAGCAGTGTTTATATTTAGGTATCCCTCTGTTCTCTCCTATATAGATAGATGAATTTGGAACTCTAAATCAAACATGTTTTGTAGTAGCGCTTTGAAACTTGACAAAAAAATAGTTATCAGTTTTGTCTCTCTGGTTTGTTTCCTCTTCAAGTATCCCTAAGCAGAGACTGTGGAAAAGCACTTTCATTGAAAGGGGTTGCCCAGCTTCCAAGACATTACGAGTTCCGAAATACCCCAAATATTTTATCACCCAATCTTGATGATACGTGGTGTTAATGAAAAGTACACAAATCCCACTTGGCTCACCAAATTTTGTTCTCCTAGGTTGATGCGTTCCTTTACAGTAGCAATTTTTATTTTTAGGTTTCACTCTTTTCTCTTTTATATAGATAGATGAATTTGGAACTCTAAATTCAACATGGTTTGTAGTAGCTCTTTGAAACTTGACAAAATAAAGGAGTTCTCAGTTTTGTCTCTATGGTTTGTTTCCTCTTCAAGTAGCCCTAGGCATAGACTGTGGAAAAGCACTTTCATTGAACGGGGTTGCCAAGCTTCTAAGAAATAACGAGTTTCCGAAATACGAGCAAATACTTCTTCACCCAATCTTGATGATACTTGGTGGTAATGATCAGTACACAAACCCCACTTGGCTCACCAAATTTTGTTCTTCTAGGTTGAAGCATTCGTCTACAGTAGCAGTTTTTATATTTAGGATTTCCTCTCTTCTCTCCTATACAGATAGATGAATTTGGAACTCTAAATCAAACATGGTTTGTAGTAGCTCTTTGAAACTTGACAAAATAAAGTAGTTCTCACTTTTGTCTCTATGGTTTGTTTCCTCTTCAAGTAGCCCTAGGCACAGACTGTGGAAGAGCACTTTCATTGAGAGGGGTTGCCAAGTTCTAAGAAATAACGAGTTTCTGAAATACCAGCAAATATTTTTTCACCCAATCTTGATGATACTTGCTGGTAATAATCAGAACAGAAATCCCACTGGGCTCACCAAATTTGGTTCTTCTAGGTTGAAGCGTTCGACTACAGTAGCAGTTTTTATATTTAGGTTTCCCTCTGTTTCCTGCTATATAGATAGATGAATTTGGAACTCTGAATCCAACATGGTTTGTAGTAGCTCTTTGAAACTTGACAAAATAAAGTAGTTCTCAGTTTTGTCTCTATGGTTTGTTTCCTCTTCAAGTAGCCCTATGCACAGACTGTGGAAAAGGACTTTCATTAAGAGGGGTTGCCAATCTTCTAAGAAATAACGAGTTTCCGAAATACCAGCAAATATTTTTTCACCCAATCTTCATGATACTAGGTGGTAATAATCGGTACACAACTCCCACTTGACTCACCAAATTTTGTTCATCTTGTTTGAAGCGATCTTTTACAGTAGCAGGTTTTATATGTAGCTTTCCCTCTGTTCCCTCCTATATAGATACATGAATTTGGAACTCTAAATCCAACATGGTTTGTAGTAGCTCTTTGTAACTTGACAAAAAAAATTAGTCCTCAGTTTTGTCTCTATGGTTTGTTTCCTATTCAAGTAGCCCTAAGCAGAGACTGTGGAAAAGCACTTTCATTGAAAGGGGTAGCCAAGCTTCCAAAAAATTATGAGTTTCCAAAATATCAGCAAATATCTTTTCACCCAATCTTGATGATACTTCTTGGTAATGATCAGTACACAAATCCCAGTTGACTCACCAAATTTTTTTTTCTAGGTTGAAGCGTTCGTTTACAGTAGCAGTTTATATTTTTAGGTTTCCCTCTGTTCTCTCCTATATAGCTAGATGAATTTGGAACTCTAAATCCAACATGGTTTGTACTAGCTCTATGAAACTTGACAAAACGAAAGGAGTTCTCAGTTTGGTCTCTACGGTTTGTTTCCTCCTCAAATAGCCCTAGGCACAGACTGTGGAAAAGCACTTTCATTGAGAGGGGTTGCCAAGCTTCTAAGAAATAACGAGTTTCCGAAATACCAGCAAATATTTTTTTACCCAATCTTGATGATACTTGGTGGTAATGATCAGGACACAAATCCCACTTGGCTCACCAAATATGCTCTTCTAAGTTAAGCGTTCATCTACAGGAGCACTTTTTATATTTAGGTTTCACTCTGTTCTCTCCTATATAGATAGATGAATTTGGAACTCTAAATAAAACATGGTTTGTAGTAGCTCTTTGAAACTTGACAAAATAAAATACTTGTCTGTTTTGTCTCTATGGTTTGTTTCCTCTTCAAGTAGCCATAGGCACACACTGTGGAAAAGCACTTTCATTGAGAGGGGTTGCTAAGCTTCCAAGAAATAACGAGTTTCCTAAATACCAGCAAATATTTTTTCACCCAATCTTGATGATACTTGGGGGTAATGATCGATACAGAAATCCCACTTGACTCACCAAATTTTGTTCTTCTAGGTTGAAGCGTTCGTTTACAGTAGCAGTTTTTGTTTTTAGGTTTTCCTCTGTTCTCTCCTATATAGATAGATGAATTTGGAACTCTAAATACAACATGGTTTGTAGTAGCTCTTTGAAACTTGACAAAATAAACGAGTTCTCAGTTTTGTCTCGATGATTTGTTTTCTCTTCAAGTAGCCCTAAGCAGAGACTGTGGAAAAGCACTTTCATTGAAAGGGGTTGCCAAGCTTCCAAGAAATTAGGAGTTTCCGAAATACCAGCAAATATTTTTTCACCCCAATCTTGATGATACGTGGTGGTAATGACAAGTACACAAATTCCACTTGGCTCACTAATTTTGTTCTTCTAGTTTGAAACGTTCGTTTACAGTAGCAGTTTTTATATTTAGGTTTCACTCTGTTCTCTCCTATATAGATAGATGAATTTGGAACTCTAAATCCAACATTTTTTATAGTAGCTATTTGAAACTTGACAAAAAAAGGAGATCTCTGTTTTGTCTCTATGGTTTGTTTCCTCGTCAAGTAGCCCTAGGCACAGACTGTGGAATAGCACTTTCATTGAGAGGGGTTGCCAAGTTCTAAGAAATAACGAGTTTCTGAAATACCAGGAAATATTTTTTCACCCAATCTTGACAATACTTGTTGGTAATGATCAGAACACAAATCCCACTTGGCTCAACAAATTTTGTCATTCTAGGTTGAAGTGTTCATCTACAGTAGCAGTTTTTATAATTAGGTTACCCTCTGTTCTCCTCTACATAGATAGATGAATTTGGAACTCTAACTCCAACATGGTTTATAGTAGCTCTTTGAAACTTGACAAAATAAGGGCCTTCTCAGTTTTGTCTCTATGGTTTGTTTCCTCTTCAAGTAGCCCTAGGTATAGACTGTGGAAATGCACTTTCATTGAGAGGGGTTGCCAAGCTTCTAAGAAATAACGAGTTTCCGAAATACCAGCAAATATTTTTACACCCAATCTTGATGATACTTGGTGGTAATGATCAGTACACATATCCCACTTGGCTAACCAAATTTTGTTCTTCTAGTTTGAAGCGTTCGACTACAGTACCAATTTTTATATTTAGGTTTCCCTCTGTTCTCTCCTATATAGATAGATGAATTTGGAACTCTAACTCCAACATGGTTTATAGTAGCTCTTTGAAACTTTACAAAATAAAGAAGTTCTCAGTTTTGTCTCTGTGGTTTGTTTCCACTACAAGTAGCTATAGAAATAGACTTTAAAAGCACTTTCATTGAGAGGGGTTGCAAAGCTTCTAAGAAATAACCAGTTTCTGAAATACCAGCAAATATTTTTTCACCCAATCTTGATGATAATGGTGGTAATGACAAGTACACAAATCCCACTTGACTCACCAAATTTTGTTCTTCTAGTTTGAAGCGTTCGTTTACAGTAGCAGTTTTTATTTTTAGGTTTCACTCTGTTCTCTCCTATATAGATGGATGAATTTGGAACTCTAAATCCAACGTGGTTTCTAGTAGCTATTTGAAACTTGACATAAAAAGGAGATCTCAGTTTTGTCTCTATGGTTTGTTTCCTCGTCAAGTAGCCCTAGGCACAGACTCTGGAAAAGCACTTTCATTGAAAGGAGTTGCCAAATTTCCAAGAAATAACGAGTTTCCGAAATAACAGCAAATATTTTTTCACCCAATCTTGATGATTCTTGGTGGTAATGATCGGTACACAAATCCCACTAGACTCACCAAATTTTGTTCTTCTAGGTTGAAGCGTTCGTCTACAGTAGCAGTTTTTATATTTAGGTTTCCTTCTGTTCTCTCCTATATAGATAGATGAATTTGGAACTCTAAATCCAACATGGATTGTAGTAGCTCTTTGAATCTTGACAAAACAAAGTAGTTCTCAGTTTTGTCTCTATGGTTTCTTTCCTCTCTAGTAGCCCTAGGCACAGACTCTGGAAAAGCACTTTCATTGAGAGCGGTTGCCAATTTCTCAGAAAAAACGAGTTTCCGAAATACCAGCAAATATTTTTTCACCCAATCTTGATGATACTTGGTGGTAATGATCAGTACTCAAATTTCACTTGGCTCACCAAATTTGGTTCTTTTAGGTTGAAGCATTCGTCCACAGTAGAAGTATATATATTTAGGTTTCCCTCTGTTCTCTGCTATATAGATAGATGAATTTGGAACTCTAAATCCAAAATGGTTTGTAGAAGCTCTTTGAAACTTGACAAAAAAAGTAGTTCTCTGTTTTGTCTCTATGGTTTGTTTCCTCTTCAAGTAGCCCTATGCACAGACGGTGGAAAAGCACTTTCATTGAGAGTGGTTGCCAAGCTTCTAAGAAATAACGAGTTTCCGAAATACAGCAAATATTTTTTCACCCAATCTTGATGATACTTGGTGGTAATGATCAATACACAAATCCCACTTGGCTCACCAAATTTTGTTCTTCTAGTTTGAAGCGTTCGTCTACAGTACCAATTTTTATATTTAGGTTTCCCTCTGTTCTCTCCTATATAGATAGATGAATTTGGAACTCTAACTCCAACATGGTTTATAGTAGCTCTTTGAAACTTGACGAAATAAAGTACTTCTCTATTTTGTCTCTGTGGTTTGTTTCCTCTTCAAGTAGCCCTAGGCATGGACTGTGGAAAAGCACTTTCATTGAGAGGGGATGCCAAGCTTCTAAGAAATAACCAGTTTCCGAAATACCAGCAAATATTTTTTCACCCAATCTTGATGATACTTGGTGGTAATGATCAGTACTCAAATCCCACTTGGCTCACCAAATTTTGTTCTTTTAGGTTGAAGCGTTCGTCCACAGTAGCAGTTTATATATTTAGGTTTCCCTCTGTTCTCTGCTATATAGATAGATGAATTTGGAACTCTAAATCAAACATGGTTTATAGTAGCTATTTGAAACTTGACAAAAAAAGGAGATCTCAGTTTTGTCTCTATGGTTTGTTTCCTCGTCAAGTAGCCCTAGGCACAGACTGTGGAAAAGCACTTTCATTGAAAGGGGTTGCCAAGCTTCCAAGAAATTATGAGTTTCCGAAGTACCAGCAAATATTTTTTCACCCAATCTTGATGATAGGTGGTGGTAATTACAAGTACACAAATCCCACTTGACTCACCTAATTTGTTCTTCTAGGTTGAAGCGTTCGTCTACAGTAGCAGTTTTTATATTTAGGTTTCCCTCTGTTCTCTCCTATATAGATAGATGAATTTGGAACTCTAAATCCAACATGGTTTATAGTAGCTATTTGAAACTTGACAAAAAAAGGAGATCTCAGTTTTGTCTCTATGGTTTGTTTCCTCGTCAAGTAGCCCTAGGCACAGACTGTGGAAAAGCACTTTCATTGAGAGGGGTTGCCAGGTTCTAAGAAATAACGAGTTTCTGAAATACCAGGAAATATTTTTTCACCCAATCTTGACAATACTTCCTGGTAATGATCAGAACACAAATCCCACTTGGCTCACCAAATTTTCTTCTTCTAGGTTGAAGTGTTCATCTACAGTAGTAGTTTTTATACTTAGGTTTCCCTCTGTTCTCTTCTATATAGATAGATGAATTTGGAACTCTAACTCCAACATGTATTATAGTAGCTCTTTGAAACTTGACAAAATAAGGGAGTTCTCAGTTTTGTCTCTATGGTTTGTTTCCTCTTCAAGTAGCCCTAGGATAGACTGTGGAAAAGCACTTTCATTGAGAGGGGTTGCCAACCTTCTAATAAATAACCAGTTTCCGAAATACCAGGAAATATTTTTTCACCCAATCTTGATGATACTTGGTGCTAATGATCAGTACACAAACCCCACTTGGCTCACCAAATTTTGTTCTTCTATGTTGAAGCGTTCGTCTAAAGAAGCAGGTTTTATATTTAGGTTTCACTCTGTTCTCTCCTATATAGATAGATGAATTTGGAACTCTAAATCCAACATGGTTTGTAGTAGCTCTTTGAAACTTGACAAAACAAAGTAGTTCTCAGTTTTGTCTCTATGGTTTCTTTCCTCTTTATGTAGCCCTAGGCACAGACTCTGGAAAAGCACTTTCATTGAAATGGGTTGCCAAATTTCCGAGACATAACGAGTTTCCAAAATACCAGCAAATATTTTTTCACCCAATCTTGATGATTCTTGGTGCTAATGATCGGTACACAAATCCCACAAGACTCACCAAATTTTGTTCGTCTAGGTTGAAGCGTTCGTCTACAGTAGCAGTTTTTATATTTATGTTTCCTTCTGTTCTCTCCTATATAGATAGATGAATTTGGAACTCTAAATCCAACATGGTTTGTAGTAGCTCTTTGAAACTTGACAAAACAAAGTAGTTCTCAGTTTTGTCTCTATGGTTTCTTTCCTCTTTAAGTAGCCCTAGGCACAGACTCTGGAAAAGCACTTTCATTGAGAGGGGTTGCCAACTTTCTCAGAAATAACGAGTTTCCGAAATACCAGCAAATATTTTTTCACCCAATCTTGATGATACTTGGTGGTAATGATTGGTACACAAATCCCACTTGGCTCACCAAATTTTGTTCTTCTAGTTTGTAGCGTTCGTTTACAGTAGCAGTTTATATTTTTAGGTTTCCCTTTGTCCTCTCCAATATAGATAGATGAATTGGAAGTCTAAATGCAACATGGTTTGTAGTAGCTCTTTAAACTTGACAAAAAAGAGTAGTTCTTAGTTTTGTCCCTATGGTTTGTTTCCTCTTCAAATAGCACTAGGCACAGACTGTGGAAAAGCACTTTCATTGAGACGGGTTGCCAAGTATCTAAGAAATAACGAGTTTGCAAAATACCAGCAAATATTTTTTCACCCAATCTTGATGATACTTGGTGGTAATGAAGAGTACACAAATCCCACTTGACTCACCAAATTTTGTTCTTCTAGGTTGAAGTGTTCGTTTACAGTAGCAGTTTATATTTTTAGGTTTTCCACTGTTCTCTCCTATGTAGATAGATGAATTTGGATCTCTAAATCCAACATGGTTTGTAGTAGCGATTTGAAAATTGACAAAAAAAAGTAGTTCTCAGTTTTCTCTCTATGGTTTCTTTCTTCTTCAAGTAGCCCTAAGCAGAGACTGTGGAAAAGCACTTTCATTTAAAGGAGTTGCCAAGCTTCCAAGAAATTACGATTTTCCGATATTCCAGCAATATTTTTTCACCCAATCTTGATGATACGTGGTGGTAATGACAAGTACAAAAATCCCACACGGCTAACCAAATTTTGTTATTCTAGGTTGAAGCGTTCGTATACAGTTGCAGTTTTAATATTTAGGTTTTGCTCTGTTCTCTCCTATATAGATAGATGAATTTGGAACTCTAAATCCAACATGGTTTGTAGTAGCTCTTTGAAATTTGACAAAACAAAGTAGTTCTCAGTTTTGTCTTTATGATTTGTTTCCTCTTTAAGTAGCCCTAGGCACAGACTCTGGAAAAGCACTTTCATTGAAAGTGGTTGCCAAGCTTCCAAGAAATAATGAGTTTCCGAAATACCAGCAAATATTTTTTCACCCAATCTTGATGATAATTGGTGTTAATGATCGGTACACAAATCCCACTTCACTCACCAAATTTTGTTCTTCTAGGTTGAAGCGTTCATCTACAGTTGCTGTTTTTATATTTAGGGTTCCCTCTGTTCTCTCCTATATAGATAGATGAATTTGGAACTCTAAAACCAACATGGTTTGTAGTAGCTCTTTGAAACTTGACAAAATAAAGGAGTTCTCAGTTTTGTTTCTATGGTTTGTTTCCTCTTCAAGTAGCCCTAGGCACAGACTGTGGAAAAGCACTTTCATTGAGAGGGGTTGCCAAGTTCTAAGAAATAACGAGTTTCTGAAATACCAGCAAATATTTTTTCACCCAATCTTGATGATACTTGCTGGTAATGATCAGAACACAAATCCCACTTGGCTCACCAAATTTTGTTCTTCTAGGTTGAAGGGTTCGTCTACAATAGCAGTTTTTATATTTAGGTTTTCCTCTGTTCTCTCCTATATAGATAGATGAATTTGGAACTCTAAATCAAACATGGTTTGTAGTAGCGCTTTGAAACTTGCCAAAAAAAAGTAGTTCTCAGTTTTGTCTCTCTGGTTTGTTTCCTCTTCAAGTACCCCTAAGCAGAGACTGTGGAAAAGCACTTTCATTGAAAGGCGTTGCCCAGCTTCCAAGACATTACGAGTTTCCGAAATACCAGCAAGAATTTTTTCACCCAATCTTCATGATACGTGGGGGTAATGAAAAGTACACAAATCCCATTTGGCTCACCAAATTTTGTTCTGCTAGGTTGAAGCGTTCGTTTACAAGAGCAGTTTTTATTTTTAGGTTTCACTCTGTTGTCTTTTATATAGATAGATGAATTTGGAACTCTAAATTTAACATGGTTTGTAGTAGCTCTTTGAAACGTGACAAAATAAGGGAGTTCTCAGTTTTGTCCCAATGGTTTGTTTCCTCTTTAAGTAGCCCTAGGCACAGACCTTGGAAAAGCACTCTCATTGAAAGTGGTTGCCAAGCTTCCAAGAAATAACGAGTTTCCGAAATACCAGCAAATATTTTTTCACACAATCTTCATGATACTTGGTGGTAATGATCGGTACACAAATCCCACTTGACTCACCAAATTTTCTTCTTCTAGGTTGAAGCATTCGTCTACAGTTGCAGTTTTTATATTTAGGTTTCCCTCTGTTCTCTCCTATATAGATAGATGAATTTGGAACTCTAAATCCAACATGGTTTGTAGTAGCTCTTTGAAACTTGACAAAATAAAGGAGTTCTCAATTTTGTCTCTATGGTTTGTTTCCTCTTCAAGTAGCCCTATGCACAGACTGTGGAAAAGCACTTTCATTAAGAGGGGATGCCAAGTTCTAAGAAATAACGAGTTTCTGAAATACCAGCAAATATTTTTTCACCCAATCTTGATGATACTTGCTGGTAATGATCAGAACACAAATCCCACTTGGCTAACCAAATTTTGTTCTTCTAGGTTGAAGCATTCGTCTACAATAGCAGTTTTTATATTTAGGTTTCCCTCTCTTCTCTCCTATATAGATAGATGAATTTCTAACTCTAAATCAAACATGTTTTGTAGTAGCGCTTTGAAACTTGACAAAAAAAGTAGTTATCAGTTTTGTCTCTCTGGTTTGTTTCCTCTTCAAGTAGCCCTAAGCAGAGACTGTGGAAAAGCACTTTCATTGAAAGGGGTTGCCCAGCTTCCAAGACATTACGAGTTCCGAAACACCAGCAAATATTTTATCACCCAATCTTGATGATACCTGGTGGTAATGAAAAGTACACAAATCCCACTTGGCTCACCAAATTTTGTTCTGCTAGGTTGAAGCGTTCGTTTACAGTAGCAGTTTTTATTTTTAGGTTTCACTCTATTCTCTTTTATATAGATAGATGAATTTGGAACTCTAAATTCAACATGGTTTGTAGTAGCTCTTTGAAACTTGACAAAATAAAGGAGTTCTCAGTTTTGTCTCTATGGTTTGTTTCCTCTTCAAGTAGCCCTAGGCATAGACTGTGGAAAAGCATTTTCATTGAACGGGGTTGTCAAGCTTCGAAGAAATAACGAGTTTCCGAAATACGAGCAAATATTTTTTCACCCAATCTTGATGATACTTGGTGGTAATGATCAGTACACAAACCCCAGTTGGCTCACCAAATTTTGTTCTTCTAGGTTGAAGCATTCGTCTACAGTAGCAGTTTTTATATTTAGGTTTTCCTCTGTTCTCTCCTATATAGATAGATGAATTTGGAACTCTAAATCCAACATGGTTTGTAGTAGCTCTTTGAAACTTGACAAAACAATGTAGTTCTCAGTTTTGTCTTTATGGTTTGTTTCCTCTTTAAGTTATCCTAGGCACAGACTCTGGAGAAGCACTTTCATTGAAAGTGGTTGCCAAGCTTCCAAGAAATAACGAGTTTCCGAAATACCAGCAAATGTCTTTTTCACCAAATCTTGATGATAATTGGTGTGAATGATCGGTACACAAATCCCACTTCACTCACCAAATTTTGTTCTTCTAGGTTGAAGCGTTCGTCTACAGTAGCAGTTTTTATATTTAGGTTTCCCTCAGTTCTCTCCTATATAGATAGATGAATTTGGAACTCTAAATCCAACATGGTTTGTAGTAGCTCTTTGAAACTTGCCAAAATAAAGGAGTTCACAATTTTGTCTCTATGGTTTGTTTTTTCTTCAAGTAGCCCTAGGCACAGACTGTGGAAAAGCACTTTCATTCAGAGGGGTTGCCAAGTTCTAAGAAATAACGAGTTTCTGAAATACCAGCAAATATTTTTTCACCCAATCTTGATGATACTTGCTGGTAATGATCAGAACACAAATCCCACTTTCCTCACCAAATTTGGTTCTTCTAGGTTGAAGCGTTCGTCTACAATAGCAGTTTTTATATTTAGGTTTCCCTCTGTTCTCTCCTATATAGATAGATGAATTTGGAACTCTAAATCAAACATGGTTTGTAGTAGCGCTTTCAAACTTGACAAAAAAAGTAGTTCTCAGTTTTGTCTCTCTGGTTTGTTTCCTCTTCAAGTAGCCCTAAGCAGAGACTGTGGAAAAGACTTTCATTGAAAGGGGTTGCCCAGCTTCCAAGACATTACGAGTCTCCGAAATACCACCAAATATTTTTTCACCCAATCATGATGATATGTGGTTGTAATAAAAAGTACACAAATCCCACTTGGCTCACCAAATTTTGTTCTGGTAGGTTGAACCGTTCGTTTACAGTAGCAGTTTTTATTTTTAGGTTTCACTCCGTTCTCTTTTATATAGATAGATGAATTTGGAAATCTAAATTTAACATGGTTTGTAGTAGCTCTTTGAAACTTGACAAAATAAGGGAGTTCTCAGTTTTGTCCCTATGGTTTGTTTCCTCTTTAAGTAGCCCTAGGCACAGACTCTGGAAAATCACTTTCATTGAAAGTGGTTGCCAAGCTTCCAAGAAATAACGATTTTCCGAAATACCAGCAAATATTTTTTCACCCAATCTTGATGATACTTGCTGGTAATGATCAGAACACAAATCCCACTTGGCTCACCAAATTTTGTTCTTCTAGGTTAAAGCGTTCGTCTAAAGTAGCAGTGTTTATATTTAGGTATCCCTCTGTTCTCTCCTATATAGATAGATGAATTTGGAACTCTAAATCAAACATGTTTTGTAGTAGCGCTTTGAAACTTGACAAAAAAATAGTTATCAGTTTTGTCTCTCTGGTTTGTTTCCTCTTCAAGTATCCCTAAGCAGAGACTGTGGAAAAGCACTTTCATTGAAAGGGGTTGCCCAGCTTCCAAGACATTACGAGTTCCGAAATACCCCAAATATTTTATCACCCAATCTTGATGATACGTGGTGTTAATGAAAAGTACACAAATCCCACTTGGCTCACCAAATTTTGTTCTCCTAGGTTGATGCGTTCGTTTACAGTAGCAATTTTTATTTTTAGGTTTCACTCTTTTCTCTTTTATATAGATAGATGAATTTGGAACTCTAAATTCAACATGGTTTGTAGTAGCTCTTTGAAACTTGACAAAATAAAGGAGTTCTCAGTTTTGTCTCTATGGTTTGTTTCCTCTTCAAGTAGCCCTAGGCATAGACTGTGGAAAAGCACTTTCATTGAACGGGGTTGCCAAGCTTCTAAGAAATAACGAGTTTCCGAAATACGAGCAAATATTTTTTCACCCAATCTTGATGATACTTGGTGGTAATGATCAGTACACAAACCCCACTTGGCTCACCAAATTTTGTTCTTCTAGGTTGAAGCATTCGTCTACAGTAGCAGTTTTTATATTTAGGATTTCCTCTCTTCTCTCCTATACAGATAGATGAATTTGGAACTCTAAATCAAACATGGTTTGTAGTAGCTCTTTGAAACTTGACAAAATAAAGTAGTTCTCACTTTTGTCTCTATGGTTTGTTTCCTCTTCAAGTAGCCCTAGGCACAGACTGTGGAAGAGCACTTTCATTGAGAGGGGTTGCCAAGTTCTAAGAAATAACGAGTTTCTGAAATACCAGCAAATATTTTTTCACCCAATCTTGATGATACTTGCTGGTAATAATCAGAACAGAAATCCCACTGGGCTCACCAAATTTGGTTCTTCTAGGTTGAAGCGTTCGACTACAGTAGCAGTTTTTATATTTAGGTTTCCCTCTGTTTCCTGCTATATAGATAGATGAATTTGGAACTCTGAATCCAACATGGTTTGTAGTAGCTCTTTGAAACTTGACAAAATAAAGTAGTTCTCAGTTTTGTCTCTATGGTTTGTTTCCTCTTCAAGTAGCCTTATGCACAGACTGTGGAAAAGGACTTTCATTAAGAGGGGTTGCCAATCTTCTAAGAAATAACGAGTTTCCGAAATACCAGCAAATATTTTTTCACCCAATCTTCATGATACTAGGTGGTAATAATCGGTACACAACTCCCACTTGACTCACCAAATTTTGTTCATCTTGTTTGAAGCGATCTTTTACAGTAGCAGGTTTTATATGTAGCTTTCCCTCTGTTCCCTCCTATATAGATACATGAATTTGGAACTCTAAATCCAACATGGTTTGTAGTAGCTCTTTGTAACTTGACAAAAAAAATTAGTCCTCAGTTTTGTCTCTATGGTTTGTTTCCTATTCAAGTAGCCCTAAGCAGAGACTGTGGAAAAGCACTTTCATTGAAAGGGGTAGCCAAGCTTCCAAAAAATTATGAGTTTCCAAAATATCAGCAAATATCTTTTCACCCAATCTTGATGATACTTCTTGGTAATGATCAGTACACAAATCCCAGTTGACTCACCAAATTTTTTTTTCTAGGTTGAAGCGTTCGTTTACAGTAGCAGTTTATATTTTTAGGTTTCCCTCTGTTCTCTCCTATATAGCTAGATGAATTTGGAACTCTAAATCCAACATGGTTTGTACTAGCTCTATGAAACTTGACAAAATGAAAGGAGTTCTCAGTTTGGTCTCTACGGTTTGTTTCCTCTTCAAATAGCCCTAGGCACAGACTGTGGAAAAGCACTTTCATTGAGAGGGGTTGCCAAGCTTCTAAGAAATAACGAGTATCCGAAATACCAGCAAATATTTTTTTACCCAATCTTGATGATACTTGGTGGTAATGATCAGGACACAAATCCCACTTGGCTCACCAAATATGCTCTTCTAAGTTAAGCGTTCATCTACAGGAGCACTTTTTATATTTAGGTTTCACTCTGTTCTCTCCTATATAGATAGATGAATTTGGAACTCTAAATAAAACATGGTTTGTAGTAGCTCTTTGAAACTTGACAAAATAAAATACTTGTCTGTTTTGTCTCTATGGTTTGTTTCCTCTTCAAGTAGCCATAGGCACACACTGTGGAAAAGCACTTTCATTGAGAGGGGTTGCTAAGCTTCCAAGAAATAACGAGTTTCCTAAATACCAGCAAATATTTTTTCACCCAATCTTGATGATACTTGGGGGTAATGATCGATACAGAAATCCCACTTGACTCACCAAATTTTGTTCTTCTAGGTTGAAGCGTTCGTTTACAGTAGCAGTTTTTGTTTTTAGGTTTTCCTCTGTTCTCTCCTATATAGATAGATGAATTTGGAACTCTAAATACAACATGGTTTGTAGTAGCTCTTTGAAACTTGACAAAATATACGAGTTCTCAGTTTTGTCTCGATGATTTGTTTTCTCTTCAAGTAGCCCTAAGCAGAGACTGTGGAAAAGCACTTTCATTGAAAGGGGTTGCCAAGCTTCCAAGAAATTAGGAGTTTCCGAAATACCAGCAAATATTTTTTCACCCCAATCTTGATGATACGTGGTGGTAATGACAAGTACACAAATTCCACTTGGCTCACTAATTTTGTTCTTCTAGTTTGAAACGTTCGTTTACAGTAGCAGTTTTTATATTTAGGTTTCACTCTGTTCTCTCCTATATAGATAGATGAATTTGGAACTCTAAATCCAACATTTTTTATAGTAGCTATTTGAAACTTGACAAAAAAAGGAGATCTCTGTTTTGTCTCTATGGTTTGTTTCCTCATCAAGTAGCCCTAGGCACAGACTGTGGAATAGCACTTTCATTGAGAGGGGTTGCCAAGTTCTAAGAAATAACGAGTTTCTGAAATACCAGGAAATATTTTTTCACCCAATCTTGACAATACTTGTTGGTAATGATCAGAACACAAATCCCACTTGGCTCAACAAATTTTGTCATTCTAGGTTGAAGTGTTCATCTACAGTAGCAGTTTTTATAATTAGGTTACCCTCTGTTCTCCTCTACATAGATAGATGAATTTGGAACTCTAACTCCAACATGGTTTAAGTAGCTCTTTGAAACTTGACAAAATAAGGGCCTTCTCAGTTTTGTCTCTATGGTTTGTTTCCTCTTCAAGTAGCCCTAGGTATAGACTGTGGAAATGCACTTTCATTGAGAGGGGTTGCCAAGCTTCTAAGAAATAACGAGTTTCCGAAATACCAGCAAATATTTTTACACCCAATCTTGATGATACTTGGTGGTAATGATCAGTACACATATCCCACTTGGCTAACCAAATTTTGTTCTTTTAGTTTGAAGCGTTCGACTACAGTACCAATTTTTGTATTTAGGTTTCCCTCTGTTCTCTCCTATATAGATAGATGAATTTGGAACTCTAACTCCAACATGGTTTATAGTAGCTCTTTGAAACTTTACAAAATAAAGAAGTTCTCAGTTTTGTCTCTGTGGTTTGTTTCCACTACAAGTAGCTATAGAAATAGACTTTAAAAGCACTTTCATTGAGAGGGGTTGCCAAGCTTCTAAGAAATAACCAGTTTCTGAAATACCAGCAAATATTTTTTCACCCAATCTTGATGATAATGGTGGTAATGACAAGTACACAAATCCCACTTAACTCACCAAATTTTGTTCTTCTAGTTTGAAGCGTTCGTTTACAGTAGCAGTTTTTATTTTTAGGTTTCACTCTGTTCTCTCCTATATAGATGGATGAATTTGGAACTCTAAATCCAACGTGGTTTCTAGTAGCTATTTGAAACTTGACATAAAAAGGAGATCTCAGTTTTGTCTCTATGGTTTGTTTCCTCGTCAAGTAGCCCTAGGCACAGACTCTGGAAAAGCACTTTCATTGAAAGGAGTTGCCAAATTTCCAAGAAATAACGAGTTTCCGAAATAACAGCAAATATTTTTTCACCCAATCTTGATGATTCTTGGTGGTAATGATCGGTACACAAATCCCACTAGACTCACCAAATTTTGTTCTTCTAGGTTGAAGCGTTCGTCTACAGTAGCAGTTTTTATATTTAGGTTTCCTTCTGTTCTCTCCTATATAGATAGATGAATTTGGAACTCTAAATCCAACATGGTTTGTAGTAGCTCTTTGAAACTTGACAAAACAAAGTAGTTCTCAGTTTTGTCTCTATGGTTTCTTTCCTCTCTAGTAGCCCTAGGCACAGACTCTGGAAAAGCCCTTTCATTGAGAGCGGTTGCCAATTTCTCAGAAAAAAACGAGTTTCCGAAATACCAGCAAATATTTTTTCACCCAATCTTGATGATACTTGGTGGTAATGATCAGTACTCAAATTTCACTTGGCTCACCAAATTTGGTTCTTTTAGGTTGAAGCGTTCGTCCACAGTAGAAGTATATATATTTAGGTTTCCCTCTGTTCTCTGCTATATAGATAGATGAATTTGGAACTCTAAATCCAAAATGGTTTGTAGAAGCTCTTTGAAACTTGACAAAAAAAGTAGTTCTCTGTTTTGTCTCTATGGTTTGTTTCCTCTTCAAGTAGCCCTATGCACAGACGGTGGAAAAGCACTTTCATTGAGAGTGGTTGCCAAGCTTCTAAGAAATAACGAGTTTCCGAAATACAGCAAATATTTTTTCACCCAATCTTGATGATACTTGGTGGTAATGATCAATACACAAATCCCACTTGGCTCACCAAATTTTGTTCTTCTAGTTTGAAGCGTTCGTCTACAGTACCAATTTTTATATTTAGGTTTCCCTCTGTTCTCTCCTATATAGATAGATGAATTTGGAACTCTAACTCCAACATGGTTTATAGTAGCTCTTTGAAACTTGACGAAATAAAGTACTTCTCTATTTTGTCTCTGTGGTTTGTTTCCTCTTCAAGTAGCCCTAGGCATGGACTGTGGAAAAGCACTTTCATTGAGAGGGGATGCCAAGCTTCTAAGAAATAACCAGTTTCCGAAATACCAGCAAATATTTTTTCACCCAATCTTGATGATACTTGGTGGTAATGATCAGTACTCAAATCCCACTTGGCTCACCAAATTTTGTTCTTTTAGGTTGAAGCGTTCGTCCACAGTAGCAGTTTATATATTTAGGTTTCCCTCTGTTCTCTGCTATATAGATAGATGAATTTGGAACTCTAAATCCAACATGGTTTATAGTAGCTATTTGAAACTTGACAAAAAAAGGAGATCTCAGTTTTGTCTCTATGGTTTGTTTCCTCGTCAAGTAGCCCTAGGCACAGACTGTGGAAAAGCACTTTCATTGAAAGGGGTTGCCAAGCTTCCAAGAAATTACGAGTTTCCGAAGTACCAGCAAATATTTTTTCACCCAATCTTGATGATAGGTGGTGGTAATTACAAGTACACAAATCCCACTTGACTCACCTAATTTGTTCTTCTAGGTTGAAGCGTTCGTCTACAGTAGCAGTTTTTATATTTAGGTTTCCCTCTGTTCTCTCCTATATAGATAGATGAATTTGGAACTCTAAATCCAACATGGTTTATAGTAGCTATTTGAAACTTGACAAAAAAAGGAGATCTCAGTTTTGTCTCTATGGTTTGTTTCCTCGTCAAGTAGCCCTAGGCACAGACTGTGGAAAAGCACTTTCATTGAGAGGGGTTGCCAGGTTCTAAGAAATAACGAGTTTCTGAAATACCAGGAAATATTTTTTCACCCAATCTTGACAATACTTCCTGGTAATGATCAGAACACAAATCCCACTTGGCTCACCAAATTTTCTTTTTCTAGGTTGAAGTGTTCATCTACAGTAGTAGTTTTTATACTTAGGTTTCCCTCTGTTCTCTTCTATATAGATAGATGAATTTGGAACTCTAACTCCAACATGTATTATAGTAGCTCTTTGAAACTTGACAAAATAAGGGAGTTCTCAGTTTTGTCTCTATGGTTTGTTTCCTCTTCAAGTAGCCCTAGGATAGACTGTGGAAAAGCACTTTCATTGAGAGGGGTTGCCAACCTTCTAATAAATAACCAGTTTCCGAAATACCAGGAAATATTTTTTCACCCAATCTTGATGATACTTGGTGCTAATGATCAGTACACAAACCCCACTTGGCTCACCAAATTTTGTTCTTCTATGTTGAAGCGTTCGTCTAAAGAAGCAGGTTTTATATTTAGGTTTCACTCTGTTCTCTCCTATATAGATAGATGAATTTGGAACTCTAAATCCAACATGGTTTGTAGTAGCTCTTTGAAACTTGACAAAACAAAGTAGTTCTCAGTTTTGTCTCTATGGTTTCTTTCCTCTTTATGTAGCCCTAGGCACAGACTCTGGAAAAGCACTTTCATTGAAATGGGTTGCCAAATTTCCGAGACATAACGAGTTTCCAAAATACCAGCAAATATTTTTTCACCCAATCTTGATGATTCTTGGTGCTAATGATCGGTACACAAATCCCACAAGACTCACCAAATTTGTTCGTCTAGGTTGAAGCGTTCGTCTACAGTAGCAGTTTTTATATTTATGTTTCCTTCTGTTCTCTCCTATATAGATAGATGAATTTGGAACTCTAAATCCAACATGGTTTGTAGTAGCTCTTTGAAACTTGACAAAACAAAGTAGTTCTCAGTTTTGTCTCTATGGTTTCTTTCCTCTTTAAGTAGCCCTAGGCACAGGACTCTGGAAAAGCACTTTCATTGAGAGGGGTTGCCAACTTTCTCAGAAATAACGAGTTTCCGAAATACCAGCAAATATTTTTTCACCCAATCTTGATGATACTTGGTGGTAATGATTGGTACACAAATCCCACTTGGCTCACCAAATTTTTGTTCTTCTAGTTTGTAGCGTTCCTTTACAGTAGCAGTTTATATTTTTAGGTTTCCCTTTGTCCTCTCCAATATAGATAGATGAATTGGAAGTCTAAATGCAACATGGTTTGTAGTAGCTCTTTAAACTTGACAAAAAAGAGTAGTTCTTAGTTTTGTCCGTATGGTTTGTTTCCTCTTCAAATAGCACTAGGCACAGACTGTGGAAAAGCACTTTCATTGAGACGGGTTGCCAAGTATCTAAGAAATAACGAGTTTGCAAAATACCAGCAAATATTTTTTCACCCAATCTTGATGATACTTGGTGGTAATGAAGAGTACACAAATCCCACTTGACTCACCAAATTTTGTTCTTCTAGGTTGAAGTGTTCGTTTACAGTAGCAGTTTATATTTTTAGGTTTTCCACTGTTCTCTAATATGTAGATAGATGAATTTGGATCTCTAAATCCAACATGGTTTGTAGTAGCGATTTGAAAATTGACAAAAAAAGTAGTTCTCTGTTTTCTCTCTATGGTTTCTTTCTTCTTCAAGTAGCCCTAAGCAGAGACTGTGGAAAAGCACTTTCATTTAAAGGAGTTGCCAAGCTTCCAAGAAATTACGATTTTCCGATATTCCAGCAATATTTTTTCACCCAATCTTGATGATACGTGGTGGTAATGACAAGTACAAAAATCCCACACGGCTAACCAAATTTTGTTATTCTAGGTTGAAGCGTTCGTTTACAGTAGCAGTTTTTATTTTTAGGTTTCACTCTGTTCTCTTTTATATAGATAGATGAATTTGGAACTCTAAATCCAACATGGTTTGTAGTAGCTCTTTGAAAATTGACAAAATAAAGTAGTTCTCAGTTTTGTATCTATGGTTTGTTTCCTCTTCAAGTTGCCCTAGGCACAGACTGTGGAAAACACTTTCATTGAAAGGGGTTGCCAAGCTTCCCAAGAAATAACGAGTTTCCGATAACCAGCAAATATTTTTTCACCCAATCTTGATGATACTTGGTGGTAATGTTCGGTACAGAAATCCCACTTGACTCACCAAATTTTGTTCTTCTAGGTTGAAGCTTTCGTCTACATTAGCAGTTTTTGTATTAGATTTCCCTCTGTTCTCTCCTATATAGATAGATGAATTTGGAACTCTAAATCCAACATGGTTTGTAGTAGCTCTTTGAAACTTGACAAAATAAAGGAGTTCTCATTTTTGTCTCTATGGATTGTTTCCTCTTCAAGTAGCCCTAGGCACAGACTGTGGAAAAGCTCTTTCATTGAGAGGGGTTGCCAACTTCTAAGAAATAACTAGTTTCCAAAATACCAGCAAATATTTTTTCACCCAATCTTGATGATACTTGGTGGTAATGATCGGTACAGAAATCCCACTTGACTCACCAAATTTTGTTCTTTTAGTTTGAAGTGTTTGTTTACAGTAGCAGTTTATGTTTTTAGGTTTTCCTCGGTTCTCTCCTATATAGATAGATGAATTTGGAACTCTAAATACAACATGGTTTGTAGTAGCTCTTTGAAACCTGACAAAAAAAGAGTTCTCAGTTTTGTCTCTATGATTTGTTTCCTCTTCAATTAGCCCTAAGCAGCGACTGTGCTAAAGCACTTTCATTGAAAGGGGTTGCCAACCTTCCAAGAAATAACGAGTTTCTGAAATACCAGCAAATAATTTTTCACCCAATCTTGGTGACACTTGGTGGTAATGATGGGTACATACCCATCACTTGCCACCAAATTTTGTTCTTCTAGTTTGTAGCGTTCGTTTACAGTAGCAGTTTATATTTTTAGGTTTCCCTCTGTTTTCTCCTATATAGAGAGATGAATTTGGAAATCTAAATCCAACACGGTTACTAGTAGCTCTTTGAAACTTGACAAAAAAAGAAGTTCTCAGTTTTGTCTCTATGATTTGTTTCCTCTTCAAGTAGCCCTAAGCAGAGACTGTGGAAAAGCACTTTAATTGAAAGGGGTTTCCAAGCTTCCAAGAAATTACGAGTTTCCGAAATAAAAGCAAATATTTTTTCACCCAATCTTGATGATACTTGGTGATAATGATCAGTACACAAATCCCACTCGGCTCACCAAAATTTGTTCTTCAAGGTTTAAGCATTGGTCTACAGTAGCAGTTTTTATATTTAGGTTTTCCTCTGTTTTCTCCTATAAGGATAGATGAATTTGGAACTCTAAATCCAACACGATTAGTAGTAGCTCTTTGAAACTTGACAAAATAAGGTAATTCTCACTTTCGTCTCTATGGTTTGTTTTCTCTTCAAGTAGCCCTAGGCACAGACTGTGCAAAATCACTTTCATTGAGAGGGGTTGCCAAGCATCTAAGAAATAACGAGTTTGCAAAATATCAGCAAATATTTTTTCACCCAATCTTGATGATACTATTTGGTAATGATCAGTACACAAATCCCACTTGGCTCGCCAAATTTTGTTCTTTTAGGTTGAAGCGTTCGTCTACAGTAGCAGTTTTTATATTGAGGTTTCCTTCTGTTCACTCCTATATAGATAGATGAATTTGGAACTCTAAATCCAACATGGTTTGTAGTTGGTCTTTGAAACTTGACAAAATAAAGGAGTTCTCAGTTTTGTCTCTATGGTTTGTTTAATCTTCAAGGAGCCCTAGGCCCAGACTGTGGAAAAGCACTTTCATTGAGAGGGGTTGCCAAGCTTCTAAGATATTACAAGTTTCCGAAATACCAGCAAATATTTTTTCACACAATCTTGGTTATGTTTGGTGGAAATGATCAGTACACTAATCCCACTTGGCTCATAAAATTTAGTTCTTCTAGGTTGAAGCGTTCGTTTACAGTAGCAGTTTTTATTTTAGGTTTCACTCTATTCTCTTTTATATAGATAGATGAATTTGGAACTCTAAATCCAACATGGTTTGTAGTAGCTCTTTGAAACTTGACAAAATAAATGAGTTCTCAGTTTTGTATCTATGGTTTATTTCCTCTTCAGTAGCCCTAGGCACAGACTGTGGAAAACACTTTCATTGAAAGGGGTTGCCAAGCTTCCAAGAAATAACGAGTTTCCGATAACCAGCAAATATTTTTTCACCCAATCTTGATGATACATGGTGGTCATGTTTGGTACAGAAATCCCACTTGACTCACCAAATTTTGTTCATCTAGGTTGAAGTGTTTGTTTACAGTAGCAGTTTATGTTTTTAGGTTTTCCTCTGTTCTCTCCTATACTATATAGATAGATGAATTTGGAACTCTAAATATAACATGGTTTGTAGTAGCTCTTTGAAACTTGAAAAAATAAAGGAGTTCTCAGTTTTGTCTCTATGATTTGTTCCCTCTTCAATTAGCCCTAAGCAGCGACTGTGCTAAAGCACTTTCATTGAAAGTGGTTGCCAAGCTTCCACGAAATTACGAGTTTCCGAAATATCAGCAAATATTTTTTCACCCAATCTTGATGATACTTGGTGGTAATGATCGGTACACAAATGCCACTTGACTCACCAAATTTTGTTCTTCTAGGTTGAAGTGTTCCTTTACAGTAGCAGTTTATATTTTTAGGTTTCCCTCTGTTCAGTCCTATATAGATAGATGAATTTGGAACTCTAAATGCAACATGCTTTGTAGTAGCTCATTGAAACTTGACAAAATAAAACGAGTTCTTAGTTTTGTCTCTATGGTTTGTTTCCTCTTCAAGTAGCCCTAAGCAGAGTCTGTGGAAAAGCACTTTCATTGAAAAGGCTTGCCAAGCTTCCAAGAAATAACGAGTTTCCGAAATACCAGCAAATAATTTTTCACCCAATCTTGATGATACGTGGTGGTAATGACAAGTACACAAATGCCACTTGGCTCACCAAATTTTGTTCTTCTAGCTTGAAGCGTTCGTTTACAGTAGCAGTTTTTATTTTTAGGTTTCACTCTGTTCTCTGCCACATAGATAGATGAATTTGGAACTCTAAATCCAACATGGATTGTAGTAGCTCTTTGAAACTTGACAAAATAAAGGAGTTCTCAGTTTTGTCTCTATGGTTTGTTTCTCTTCAAGTAGCCCTAGGCACAGACTGTGGAAAAGCACTTTCATTGAAAGGGGTTGCCAAGCTTCCAAGAAATAACTAGTTTCCAAAATACCAGCAAAAATTTTTTCACCCAATCTTGATGATACATTTTGGTAATGATCGGTACACAAATTCCACTTGACTCACCAAATTTTGTTCTTCTAGTTTGAAGCTTCGTTTACAGTAGCAGTTTATATTTTAGGTTTCCCTCTGTTCTCTTCTATATAGATGGAAGAATTTGGAACTCTAAATCTAACATTGTTGGTAGTAGCTCTTTGAATCTTGACAAAATAAAGGAGTTCTCAGTTTTGATTCTTTCATTTGTTTCCTCTTCAATTAGCCGTAAGCAGAGACTGTGGAAAAGCACTTTCATTGAAAGGGTTGCCAAGCTTCCAAGAACTTACGCGTCTCCGAAATACCAGGAAATATTTTTTCACCCAATCTTGATGATACGTACTGGCAATGACAAGTACACAAATCCCTCTTGGGTCACCAAATTTTGTTCTTCTAGGTTGAAGCATTCGTTTACAGTAGCAGTTTTTATTTTTTAAGTTTCACTCTGTTCTCTCTTATATAGATAGATGAATTTGAAAGTCTAATTCGAACATGGTTTGTAGTAGCTCCTTGAAATATGAGAAAATAAAGGAGTTCTCAGTTTTGTCTCCATGGTTTGTTTCCTCTTCAAGTAGCCCTAGGCACACACTGTGGAAAAGCACTTTCATTGAGATGGGTTGCCAAGCTTCTAAGAAATAACGAGTTTCCAAAATACCAATAAATATTTTTTCACCAATCTTGATGATACTTGGTGGTAATGATCAGTATACAAATCCCAGTTGTCTCACCAAATTTTTTTCTTCTAGGTTGAAGTGACAGTCTACTGTAGCAGTTTTTATATTTAGGTTTCCCTCTGTTCTCTCCTATATATTTAGATTAATTTGGAACTCTAATCCAACATGGTTTGTAGTAGCTTTTTGAAACTTGACAAATAAAGGAGTTCTCAGTTTTGTCTCTATGGATTGTTTCCTCTTCAAGTAGCCCTAGGCACAGACTGTGGAAAAGCACTTTCATTGAGAGGGGTTGCCAACTTCTAAGAAATAACTAGTTTCCGAAATACCAGCAAATATTTTTTAACCCAATCTTGATGATACTTGGTGGTAATGATCGGTACAGAAATCCCACTTGACTCACCAAATTTTGTTCTTTTAGTTTGAAGTGTTTGTTTACAGTAGCAGTTTATGTTTTTAGGTTTTCCTCTGTTCTCTCCTATATAGATAGATGAATTTGGAACTCTAAATACAACATGGTTTGTAGTAGCTCTTTGAAACTTGACAAAAAAAGAGTTCTCATTTTGTCTCTATGATTTGTTTCCTCTTCAATTAGCCCTAAGCAGCGACTGTGCTAAAGCACTTTCATTGAAAGGGGTTGCCAAGCTTCCAAGAAATAACGAGTTTCCGAAATACCAGCAAATAATTTTTCACCCAATATTAGTTGACACTTGGTGGTAATGATGGGTAGAAATCCCACTTGGCTCTCCAAATTTTGTTCTTCTAGTTTGTAGCGTTCGTTTACAGTAGCAGTTTTATATTTTTAGGTTTCCCTCTGTTTCTCCTCTATAGAGAGATGAATTTGGAAATCTAAATCCAAAATGGTTTGTAGTAGCTCTTTGAAACTTGACAAAACTTAGGAGTTCTCAGTTTTGTCTTTATGGTTTGTTTCCTCTTCAAGTAGCCCTAAGCAAAGTCCTGTGGAAAGCACTTTCATTGAAAGGGGTTGCAAAGCTTCCAAGAAATTACGAGTTTCCGAAATATCAGCAAATATTTTTTCACCCAATCTTGATGATAGTTGGTGGTAATGATCGGTACACAAATCCCACTTGGCTCACCAAATTTTGTTCTTCTAGGTTGAAGCATTCGTTTACAGTAGCAGTTTATATTTTTAGGTTTCCCTCTGTTCTCTCCTATATAGATAGATGAATGTGGAACTCTAAATCCAACATGGTTTGTAGTAGCTCTTTGAAACTTGACAAAATAAAGGAGTTCTCAGTTTTGTCTCTATGGTTTGTTTTCTCTTCAAGTAGCCCTAGGCACAGACTGAGAAGAAGCACTTTCATTGAGAGGGGTTGCCAGGTTTCTAATAAATTACGAGTTTCCGAATTCCAGAAAATATTTTTTCACCCAACCTTGATGGTACGTGGTGGTAATGACAAGTACACATTTCCACTTGGCTCACCAAATTTTGTTCTTCTAGGTTGAAGCGTTGGTTTACAGTAGCAGTTTTTATTTTTAGGTATCCCTCTGTTCTCTCCTATATAGATAGATGAATTTGGAATGCTAAATCCAACATGGTTTGTAGTAGCTCTTTGAAACTTGACAAAATAAAAGGAGTTCTCAGTTTTGTCTCTAGGGTTTGTTTCCTCTTCAAAGTAGCCCTAGGCACAGACTGTGGAAAAGCACTTTCATTGAGAGGGGTTGCCAAGCTTCTAAGAAATAACGAGTTTCCGAAATACCAGCAAATATTTTTTAAACCCAATCTTGATGATACTTGGTGGTAATGATCAGTACACAAATCCCACGTGGCTTCACCCAATTTGTTCTTCTAGGTTGAAGCGTTCGTCTACAGTAGAAATTTTATATTTAGGTTTCCCTCTGTTCCCTCCGATATAGATAGATGAATTTGGAACTCTAAATCCAACATGGTTTGTAATTATTCTTTGAAACTTGACAAACTAAAGGAGTTCTCAGTTTTGTCTTTAGAGTTTGTTTCCTCTTCAGTAGCCCTAGGCACAGACTGGAAAAGCACTTTCATTGAGAGGGGTTGCCAAGCTTCTAAGAAATAACGAGTTTCCGAAATACCAGCAAATATTTTTTCAACCAATCTTGATGATACTTGGTAGTAATGATCGGTACACAAATCCCCACTTCGCTCACCAAATTTTGTTCTTCTATGTTGAAGCTTTCGTCTACAGTAGCAGTTTTTATATTAGATTTCCCTCTGTTCTCTCCTATATAGATAGATGAATTTGGACCTCTAAATCCAACATGGTTTGTAGTAGCTCTTTGAAACTTGACAAATAAAGGAGTTCTCAGTTTTGTCTCTATGGATTGTTTCCTCTTCAAGTAGCCCTAGGCACAGACTGTGGAAAAGCACTTTCATTGAGAGGGGTTACCAAACTTCTAAGAAAATAACTAGTTTCCGAAATACCAGCAAATATTTTTTCACCCAATCTTGATGATACTTGGTGGTAATGATCGGTACAGAAATCCCACTTGACTCACCAAATTTTGTTCTTTTAGTTTTAAGTGTTTGTTTACAGTAGCAGTTTATGTTTTTAGGTTTTCCTCTGTTCTCTCCTATATAGATAGATGAATTTGGAACTCTAAATACAATATGGTTTGTAGTAGCTCCTTGAAACCTGACAAAAAAAGAGTTCTCAGTTTTGTCTCTATGGTTGGTTTCCTCTTCAAGTAGCCCGAGGCACAGACTGTGGGAAAAGGACTTTCATTGAGAGGGGTTGCCAAGCTTCTAAGAAATACGGAGTTTCCGAAATACCAGGAAATATTTTTTCACCCAATCTTGATGATACGTGCTGGTAATGATCAGTACACAAATCCTACTTGGCTCACCAAATTTGGTTCTTCTAGTTTGAAGCGTTCGTTTACTGTAGCAGTTTTTATTTTTAGGTTTCACTCTGTTCTCTTTTATATAGATAAATGAATTCGGAACTCTAAATCCAACATGGTTTGTAGTAGCTCTTTGAAAATTGACAAAATAAAGGAGTTCTCAGTTTTGTATCTATGGTTTGTTTCCTCTTCAAGTAGCCCTAGGCACAGACTGTGGAAAAGCACTTTCATTGAGAGGGGTTGCCAAGCTTCCAAGAACTTACGAGCCTCCGAAATACCAGCAAATATTTTTTCACCCAATCTTGATGATACGTACTGGTAATGACAAGTACACAAATCCCACCTGGCTCACCAAAATTTGTTCTTCTAGGTTGAAGCGTTCGTTTACAGTAGCATTTTTAATTTTTAGGTTTCACTCTGTTCTTTCCTATATAGATAGATGAATTTGGAACTCTAAATCCAACATGGTTTGTAGTAGCTCTTTGAAACTTGACAAAATAAAGGAGTTCTCAGTTTTGTCTCTATGGTTTGTTTCCTCTTCAAGTAGCCGTAGGCACAGACGGTGGAAAAGCACTTTCATTGAGAGGGGTTGCCAAGCTTCTAAGAAATAACGAGTTTCCGAAATACCACAAATATTTTTTCACCCAATCTAGATGATATTAGGTGGTAATGATCAGTACACAAATCCCACTTGACTCACCAAATTTTGTTCTTCTAGGTTGAAGTGTTTGTTTACAGTAGCAGTTTATGTTTTTACGTTTTCCTCTGTTCTCTCCTATATAGATAGATGAGTTTGGAACTCTAAATCCAAAATGGTTTGTAGTAGCTCTTTGAAACTTGACAAAATTTATTAGTTCTCAGTTTTGTCTCTATGGTTTGTTTCCTCTTCAAGTAGCCCTAAGCAAAGACCTGTGGAAAAGCACTTTCATTGAAAGGGGTTGCAAAGCTTCCAAGAAATTACGGGTTTCCGAAATATCAGCAAATATTTTTTCACCCAATCTTGATGATAGTTGGTGGTAATGATCGGTACACAAATTCCACTTGGCTGACCAAATTTTGTTATTCTAGGTTGAAGCGTTCGTTTACATTAGCAGTTTATATTTTTAGGTTTTCCTCTGTTCTCTCCTATATAGATATATGACTTTGGAACTCTAAATCCAACATGGTTTGTAGTAGCTCTTTGAAACTTGACAAAATAAAGTAGTTCTCAGTTTTGTCTCTATGGTTTGTTTCCTCTTCAAGTAGCCCTAGGCACAGATTGTGAAGAAGCACTTTCATTGAGAGGGGTTGCCAGGTTTCTAATAAATTACGAGTTTCCGAATTCCAGAAAATATTTTTTCACCCAACCTTGATGGTACGTGGTGGTAATGACAAGTACACATTTTCCACTTGGCTCACCAAATTTTGTTCTTCTAGGTTGAAGCGTTCGTTTACAGTAGCAGTTTTTATTTTTAGGTATCCCTCTGTTCTCTCCTATATAGATAGATGAATTTGGAACGCTAAATCCAACATGGTTTGTAGTAGCTCTTTGAAACTTGACAAAATAAAGGAGTTCTCAGTTTTGTCTCTAGGGTTTGTTTCCTCTTCAAGTAGCCCTAGGCACAGACTGTGGAAAACCACTTTCATTGAGAGGGGTTGCCAAGCTTCTAAGAAATAACGAGTTTCCGAAATACCCGCAAATCTTTTTTAAACCCAATCTTGATGATACTTGGTGGTAATGATCAGTACACAAATCCCACGTGGCTCACCAAATTTTGTTCTTCTAGATTGAAGCGTTCGTCTACAGTAGAAATTTTATATTTAGGTTTCCCTCTGTTCTCTCCTATATAGAGAGATGAATTTGGAACTCTAAATCCAACATGGTTTGTAATTATTCTTTGAAACTTGACAAACTAAAGGAGTTCTCAGTTTTGTCACTAGGGTTTGTTTCCTCTTCAAGTAGCCCTAGGCACAGACTGGAAAAGCACTTTCATTGAGAGAGGTTGCCAAGCTTCTAAGAAATAACGAGTTTCCAAAATACCAGCAAATATTTTTTTCTCCCAATCTTGATGATACTTGGTAGTAATGATCGGTACACAAATCCCACTTTGCTCACAAAATTTTGTTCTTCTATGTTGAAGCTTTCGTCTACAGTAGCAGTTTATATTTTTAGGTTTCCCTCTGTTTTCTCCTATATAGATAGATGAATTTGGAAATCTAAATCCAACACGGTTAGTAGAAGCTCTTTGAAACTTGACAAAAAAAGTAGTTCTCAGTTTTGTCTCTATGATTTGTTTCCTCTTCAATTAGCCCTAAGCAGCGACTGTGCTAAAGCACTTTCATTGAAAGGGGTTGCCAAGCTTCCAAGAAATAACGAGTTTCCGAAATACCAGCAAATAATTTTTCACCCAATCTTGGTGATACTTGGTGGTAATGATGGGTACACAAATCCCACTTGGCTCACCAAATTTTGTTCTTCTAGTTTGTAGCGTTCATTTACAGTAGCAGTTTATATTTTTAGGTTTCCCTCTGTTTTCTCCTATATAGATAGATGAATTTGGAAATCTAAATCCAACACGGTTAGTAGTAGCTCTTTGAAACTTGACAAAAAAAGTAGTTCTCAGTTTTGTCTCTATGATTTGTTTCCTCTTCAAGTAGCCCTAAGCAGAGACTGTGAAAAAGCACTTTCATTGAAAGGGGTTGCCAAGCTTCCAAGAAATTACGAGTTTCCGAAATAAAAGCAAATATTTTTTCACCCAATCTTGATGATACTTGGTGGTAATGATCAGTACACAAATCCCACTCGGCTCACCAAAATTTGTTCTTCAAGGTTTAAGCGTTCGTCTACAGTAGCAGTTTTTATATTTAGGTTTTCCTCTGTTTTCTCCTATAAGGATAGATGAATTTGGAACTCTAAATCCAACATGGTTTGTAGTAGCTCTTTGAAACTTGACAAAAAAGGTAGTTCTCAGTTTTTGTCTCTATGGTTTGTTTCCTCTTCAAGTAGCCATAAGCAGAGACTGTAGAAAAGCAATTTCATTGAAAGGGGTTGCCAAGCTTCCAAGAAATTACAAGTTTCCGAAATACCAGTAAATATTTTTTCACCCAATCTTGATGATACGTGGTGGTAATGACAATTACACAAATCCCACTTGGCTCACCACATTTTGTTTTCTAGGTTGAAGCGTTCGGTTACAGTAGCAGATTTATTTTTAGGTTTCACTCTGTTCTCCCCTGTATGGATAGAAGAATTTGGAACTCTAAATCCAACATGGTTTGTAGTAGCACTTTGAAACATGACAATAGAAAGTAGTTCTCACTTTTGTCTCTATGGTTTGTTTCCTCTTCAAGTAGCCCTAGGCACAGACTGTGGAAAAGCACTTTCATTGTAAGGGGTTGTCAAGCTTCCAGGAAATAACAATTTTCCGAAATACCAGCAATATTTTTTCACCCAATCTTGATGATACTTGGTGGTAATGATTGGTACACAAATCCCACTTGGCTCACCAAATTTTGTTCTTCTAGTTTGTAGCGTTCGTTTACAGTAGCAGTTTATATTTTTCGGTTTCCCTTTGTCCTCTCCTATATAGATAGATGAATTATAAGTCTAAATGCAACATGGTTTGTAGTAGCTCTTTGAAACTTGACAAAAAAGAGTAGTTCTTAGTTTTATCCCTATGGTTTGTTTCCTCTTCAAATAGCACTAGGCACAGACTGTGGAAAAGCACTTTCATTGAGAGGGGTTGCCAAGCATCTAAGAAATAACGAGTTTGCAAAATACCAGGAAATATTTTTTCACCCAATTTTGATGATACTATTTGGTAATGATCAGTACACAAATCCCATTGGCTCACCAAATTTTGTTCTTCTAGGTTGAAGCATTCGTTTACAGTAGCAGTTTTTATTTTTAGGTTTCACTCTATTCTCTTTTATATAGATAGATGAATTTGGAACTCTAAATCCAACATGGTTTGTAGTAGCTCTTTGAAACTTGTCAAAATAAAGGAGTTCTCAGTTTTGTATCTACGGTTTGTTTCCTCTTCAAGTAGCCCTAGGCACAGACTGTGAAAAAGCACTTTCATTGAAAGCGGTTGCCAAGCTTCTAAGAAATAACGAGTTTCCGATATACCAGCTAATATTTTTTCACCAAATCTTGATGATACTTGGTGGTAATGAAGATTACACAAATCCCACTTGACTCACCAAATTTTGTTCTTCTAGGTTGAAGCGTTCGTTTACAGTAGCAGTTTATATTTTTAGGTTTTCCACTGTTCTCTCCTATGAAGATAGATGAATTTGGAACTCTAAATCCAACATGGTTTGTAGTAGCGATTTGAAAATTGACAAAAAAAAGTAGTTCTCAGTTTTCTCTCTATGGTTTCTTTCTTCTTCAAGTAGCCCTAAGCAGAGACTGTGGAAAAGCACTTTCATTTAAAGGAGTTGCCAAGATTCCAAGAAATTACGAGTTTCCGATATTCCAGCAATATTTTTTCACCCAATTTTGATGATACGTGGTGGTAATGACAAGTACAAAAATCCCACACGGCTAACCAAATTTTGTTCTTCTAGGTTGAAGCGTTCGTTTACAGTAGCAGTTTTTATTTTTAGGTTTCACTCTGTTCTCTTTTATATAGATAGATGAATTTGGAACACTAAATCCAACATGGTTTGTAGTAGCTCTTTGAAAATTGACAAAATAAAGTAGTTGTCAGTTTTGTATCTATGGTTTGTTTCCTCTTCAAGTAGCCCTAGGCACAGACTGTGGAAAAGCACTTTCATTGAAAGCGGTTGCCAAGCTTCCAAGAAATATCGAGTTTCCGATAACCAGCAAATATTTTTTCACCCAATCTTGATGATACTTGGTGGTAATGATCGGTACAGAAATCCCACTTGACTCACCAAATTTTGTTATTCTAGTTTGAAGTGTTTGTTTACACTAGCAGTTTATGTTTTTAGGTTTTCCTCTGTTCTCTCCTATATAGATAGATGAATTTGGATCTCTAAATACAACATTGTTTGTAGTAGCTCTTTGAAACTTGACAAAATAAAGGAGTTCTCAGTTTTGTCTCTATGGTTGGTTTCCTCTTCAAGTAGCCCTAGGCACAGACTGTGGAATAGCACATTCATTAAGAGGGGTTGCCAAGCTTCTAAGAAATACGGAGTTTCCGAAATACCACGAAATATTTTTTCATCCAATCTTGATGATACGTGCTGGTAATGATCAGTATACAAATCCTACTTGGCTCACCAAATTTTGTTCTTCTAGTTTGAAGCGTTCGTTTACTGTAGCAGTTTTTATTTTTAGGTTTCACTCTGTTCTCTTTTATATAGATAGATGAATTTGGAACTCTAAATCCAACATGGTTTGTAGTAGCTCTTTGAAAATTGACAAAATAAAGGAGTTCTCAGTTTTGTATCTATGGTTTGTTTCCTCTTCAAGTAGCCCTAGGCACAGACTGTGGAAAAGCACTTTCATTGAGAGGGGTTGCCAAGCTTCTAAGAAATAACGAGTTTCCGAAATACCAGCAAATATTTTTTCACCCAATCTTGATGATACTTGGTGGTAATGATCGGTACACAAATCCCACTTGACTCACCAAATTTTGTTCTTCTAGGTTGAAGCGTTCGTTTACAGTAGCAGTTTTTATTTTTAGGTTTCACTCTGTTCTCTTTTATATAGATAGATGAATTTGGAACTCTTAATCCAACATGGGTTGTAGTAGCTCTTTGAAAATTGACAAAATAAAGTAGTTCTCAGTTTTGTATCTATGGTTTGTTTCCTCTTCAAGTAGCCCTAGGCACAGACTGTGGAAAAGCACTTTCATTGAAAGCAGTTGCCAAGCTTCCAAGAAATATCGAGTTTTCTGATAACCATCAAATTTTTTTCACCCAATCTTGATGATACTTGATGGTAATGATCGGTACAGAAATCCCACTTGACTCACCAAATTTTGTTATTCTAGGTTGAAGTGTTTGTTTACAGTAGCAGTTTATGTTTTTAGGTTTTCCTCTGTTCTCTCCTATATAGATAGATGAATTTGGAACTCTAAATATAACATGGTTTGTAGTAGCTCTTTGAAACTTGAAAAAATAAAAGAGTTCTCAGTTTTGTCTCTATGATTTGGTCCCTCTTCAATTAGCCCTAAGCACCGACTGTGCTAAAGCACTTTCATTGAAAGGGGTTGCCAAGCTTCCACGAAATTACGAGTTTCCGAAATATCAGCAAATATTTTTTCACCCAATCTTGATGATACTTGGTGGTAATGATCGGTACACAAATGCCACTTGACTCACCAAATTTTGTTCTTCTAGGTTGAAGTGTTCCTTTACAGTAGCAGTTTATATTTTTAGGTTTCCCTCGGTTCTCTCCTATATAGATAGATTAATTTGGAACTCTAAATCCAACATGCTTTGTAGTAGCATATTGAAACTTGACAAAATAAACGAGTTCTTAGTTTTGTCTCTATGGTTTGTTTCCTCTTCAAGTAGCCCTAAGCAGAGTTTGTGGAAAAGCACTTTCATTGAAAAGGCTTGCCAAGCTTCCAAGAAATAACGAGTTTCCGAAATACCAGCAAATAATTTTTCACCCAATCTTGATGATACGTGGTGGTAATGACAAGCACACAAATGCCACTTGGCTCACCAAATTTGTTCTTCTAGCTTGAAGCGTTCGTTTACAGTAGCAGTTTTTATTTTTAGGTTTCACTCTGTTCTCTGCCCTATAGATAGATGAATTTGGAACTCTAAATCCAACATGGATTGTAGTAGCTCTTTGAAACTTGACAAAATAAAGGAGTTCTCAGTTTTGTCTCTATGGTTTGTTTCTCTTCAAGTAGCCCTAGGCACAGACTGTGGAAAAGCACTTTCATTGAAAGGGGTTGCCAAGCTTCCAAGAAATAACGAGTTTCCAAAATACCAGCAAATATTTTTTCACCCAATCTTGATGATACATTTTGGTAATGATCGGTACACAAATTCCACTTGACTCACCAAATTTTGTTCTTCTAGTTTGAAGCTTCGTTTACAGTAGCAGTTTATATTTTTAGGTTTCCCTCTGTTCTCTTCTATATAGATGGAAGAATTTGGAACTCTAAATCCAACATTGTTGGTAGTAGCTCTTTGAATCTTGACAAAATAAAGGAGTTCTCAGTTTTGATTCTTTCATTTGTTTCCTCTTCAATTAGCCGTAAGCAGAGACTGTGGAAAAGCACTTTTCATTGAAAGGGGTTGCCAAGCTTCCAAGAACTTACGAGTCTCCGAAATACCAGGAAATATTTTTTCACCCAATCTTGATGATACGTACTGGCAATGACAAGTACACAAATCCCTCTTGGGTCACCAAATTTTGTTCTTCTAGGTTGAAGCATTCGTTTACAGTAGCAGTTTTTATTTTTAAGTTTCACTCTGTTCTCTCTTATATAGATAGATGAATTTGAAAGTCTAATTCGAACATGGTTTGTAGTAGCTCCTTGAAATATGAGAAAATAAAGGAGTTCTCAGTTTTGTCTCCATGGTTTGTTTCCTCTTCAAGTAGCCCTAGGTACACACTGTGGAAAAGCACTTTCATTGAGATGGGTTGCCAAGCTTCTAAGAAATAACGAGTTTCCAAAATACCAATAAATATTTTTTTCACCCAATCTTGATGATACTTGGTGGTAATGATCAGTATACAAATCCCAGTTGTCTCACCAAATTTTTTTCTTCTAGGTTGAAGTGACAGTCTACTGTAGCAGTTTTTATATCTAGGTTTCCCTCTGTTCTCTCCTATATATTTAGATTAATTTGGAACTCTAAATCCAACATGGTTTGTAGTAGCTTTTTGAAACTTGACAAAATAAAGGAGTTCTCAGTTTTGTCTCTATGGATTGTTTCCTCTTCAAGTAGCCCTAGGCACAGACTGTGGAAAAGCACTTTCATTGAGAGGGGTTGCCAACTTCTAAGAAATAACTAGTTTCCGAAATACCAGCAAATATTTTTTAACCCAATCTTGATGATACTTGGTGGTAATGATCGGTACAGAAATCCCACTTGACTCACCAAATTTTGTTCTTTTAGTTTGAAGTGTTTGTTTACAGTAGCAGTTTATGTTTTTAGGTTTTCCTCTGTTCTCTCCTATATAGATAGATGAATTTGGAACTCTAAATACAACATGGTTTGTAGTAGCTCTTTGAAACTTGACAAAAAAGGAGTTCTCATTTTGTCTCTATGATTTGTTTCCTCTTCAATTAGCCCTAAGCAGCGACTGTGCTAAAGCACTTTCATTGAAAGGGGTTGCCAAGCTTCCAAGAAATAACGAGTTTCCGAAATACCAGCAAATAATTTTTCACCCAATCTTAGTGACACTTGGTGGTAATGATGGGTAGAAATCCCACTTGGCTCTCCAAATTTTGTTCTTCTAGTTTGTAGCGTTCGTTTACAGTAGCAGTTTATATTTTTAGGTTTCCCTCTGTTTTCTCCTCTATAGAGAGATGAATTTGGAAATCTAAATCCAAAATGGTTTGTAGTAGCTCTTTGAAACTTGACAAAACTTAGGAGTTCTCAGTTTTGTCTTTATGGTTTGTTTCCTCTTCAAGTAGCCCTAAGCAAAGTCCTGTGGGAAAGCACTTTCATTGAAAGGGGTTGCAAAGCTTCCAAGAAATTACGAGTTTCCGAAATATCAGCAAATATTTTTTCACCCAATCTTGATGATAGTTGGTGGTAATGATCGGTACACAAATCCCACTTGGCTCACCAAATTTTGTTCTTCTAGGTTGAAGCATTCGTTTACAGTAGCAGTTTATATTTTTAGGTTTCCCTCTGTTCTCTCCTATATAGATAGATGAATGTGGAACTCTAAATCCAACATGGTTTGTAGTAGCTCTTTGAAACTTGACAAAATAAAGGAGTTCTCAGTTTTGTCTCTATGGTTTGTTTTCTCTTCAAGTAGCCCTAGGCACAGACTGAGAAGAAGCACTTTCATTGAGAGGGGTTGCCAGGTTTCTAATAAATTACGAGTTTCCGAATTCCAGAAAATATTTTTTCACCCAACCTTGATGGTACGTGGTGGTAATGACAAGTACACATTTCCCACTTGGCTCACCAAATTTTGTTCTTCTAGGTTGAAGCGTTGGTTTACAGTAGCAGTTTTTATTTTTAGGTATCCCTCTGTTCTCTCCTATATAGATAGATGAATTTGGAATGCTAAATCCAACATGGTTTGTAGTAGCTCTTTGAAACTTGACAAAATAAAGGAGTTCTCAGTTTTGTCTCTAGGGTTTGTTTCCTCTTCAAGTAGCCCTAGGCACAGACTGTGGAAAAGCACTTTCATTGAGAGGGGTTGCCAAGCTTCTAAGAAATAACGAGTTTCCGAAATACCAGCAAATATTTTTTAAACCCAATCTTGATGATACTTGGTGGTAATGATCAGTACACAAATCCCACGTGGCTCACCCAATTTTGTTCTTCTAGGTTGAAGCGTTCGTCTACAGTAGAAATTTTATATTTAGGTTTCCCTCTGTTCCCTCCGATATAGATAGATGAATTTGGAACTCTAAATCCAACATGGTTTGTAATTATTCTTTGAAACTTGACAAACTAAAGGAGTTCTCAGTTTTGTCTTTAGGGTTTGTTTCCTCTTCAAGTAGCCCTAGGCACAGACTGGAAAAGCACTTTCATTGAGAGGGGTTGCCAAGCTTCTAAGAAATAACGAGTTTCCGAAATACCAGCAAATATTTTTTCAACCAATCTTGATGATACTTGGTAGTAATGATCGGTACACAAATCCCACTTCGCTCAAAAAATTTTGTTCTTCTATGTTGAAGCTTTCGTCTACAGTAGCAGTTTTTATATTAGATTTCCCTCTGTTCTCTCCTATATAGATAGATGAATTTGGACCTCTAAATCCAACATGGTTTGTAGTAGCTCTTTGAAACTTGACAAAATAAAGGAGTTCTCAGTTTTGTCTCTATGGATTGTTTCCTCTTCAAGTAGCCCTAGGCACAGACTGTGGAAAAGCACTTTCATTGAGAGGGGTTACCAACTTCTAAGAAATAACTAGTTTCCGAAATACCAGCAAATATTTTTTCACCCAATCTTGATGATACTTGGTGGTAATGATCGGTACAGAAATCCCACTTGACTCACCAAATTTTGTTCTTTTAGTTTTAAGTGTTTGTTTACAGTAGCAGTTTATGTTTTTAGGTTTTCCTCTGTTCTCTCCTATATAGATAGATGAATTTGGAACTCTAAATACAATATGGTTTGTAGTAGCTCTTTGAAACCTGACAAAAAAAGAGTTCTCAGTTTTGTCTCTATGGTTGGTTTCCTCTTCAAGTAGCCCGAGGCACAGACTGTGGAAAAGGACTTTCATTGAGAGGGGTTGCCAAGCTTCTAAGAAATACGGAGTTTCCGAAATACCAGGAAATATTTTTTCACCCAATCTTGATGATACGTGCTGGTAATGATCAGTACACAAATCCTACTTGGCTCACCAAATTTGGTTCTTCTAGTTTGAAGCGTTCGTTTACTGTAGCAGTTTTTATTTTTAGGTTTCACTCTGTTCTCTTTTATATAGTTAAATGAATTCGGAACTCTAAATCCAACATGGTTTGTAGTAGCTCTTTGAAAATTGACAAAATAAAGGAGTTCTCAGTTTTGTATCTATGGTTTGTTTCCTCTTCAAGTAGCCCTAGGCACAGACTGTGGAAAAGCACTTTCATTGAGAGGGGTTGCCAAGCTTCCAAGAACTTACGAGCCTCCGAAATACCAGCAAATATTTTTTCACCCAATCTTGATGATACGTACTGGTAATGACAAGTACACAAATCCCACCTGGCTCACCAAAATTTGTTCTTCTAGGTTGAAGCGTTCGTTTACAGTAGCATTTTTAATTTTTAGGTTTCACTCTGTTCTTTCCTATATAGATAGATGATTTTGGAACTCTAAATCCAACATGGTTTGTAGTAGCTCTTTGAAACTTGACAAAATAAAGGAGTTCTCAGTTTTGTCTCTATGGTTTGTTTCCTCTTCAAGTAGCCGTAGGCACAGACGGTGGAAAAGCACTTTCATTGAGAGGGGTTGCCAAGCTTCTAAGAAATAACGAGTTTCCGAAATACCACAAATATTTTTTCACCCAATCTAGATGATATTAGGTGGTAATGATCAGTACACAAATCCCACTTGACTCACCAAATTTTGTTCTTCTAGGTTGAAGTGTTTGTTTACAATAGCAGTTTATGTTTTTACGTTTTCCTCTGTTCTCTCCTATATAGATAGATGAGTTTGGAACTCTAAATCCAAAAATCTTTTGTAGTAGCTCTTTGAAACTTGACAAAATTTATTAGTTCTCAGTTTTGTCTCTATGGTTTGTTTCCTCTTCAAGTAGCCCTAAGCAAAGACCTGTGGAAAAGCACTTTCATTGAAAGGGGTTGCAAAGCTTCCAAGAAATTACGGGTTTCCGAAATATCAGCAAATATTTTTTCACCCAATCTTGATGATAGTTGGTGGTAATGATCGGTACACAAATTCCACTTGGCTGACCAAATTTTGTTCTTCTAGGTTGAAGCGTTCGTTTACATTAGCAGTTTATATTTTTAGGTTTTCCTCTGTTCTCTCCTATATAGATATATGACTTTGGAACTCTAAATCCAACATGGTTTGTAGTAGCTCTTTGAAACTTGACAAAATAAAGTAGTTCTCAGTTTTGTCTCTATGGTTTGTTTCCTCTTCAAGTAGCCCTAGGCACAGATTGTGAAGAAGCACTTTCATTGAGAGGGGTTGCCAGGTTTCTAATAAATTACGAGTTTCCGAATTCCAGAAAATATTTTCTCACCCAACCTTGATGGTACGTGGTGGTAATGACAAGTACACATTTTCCACTTGGCTCACCAAATTTTGTTCTTCTAGGTTGAAGCGTTCATTTACAGTAGCAGTTTTTATTTTTAGGTATCCCTCTGTTCTCTCCTATATAGATAGATGAATTTGGAACGCTAAATCCAACATGGTTTGTAGTAGCTCTTTGAAACTTGACAAAATAAAGGAGTTCTCAGTTTTGTCTCTAGGGTTTGTTTCCTCTTCAAGTAGCCCTAGGCACAGACTGTGGAAAACCACTTTCATTGAGAGGGGTTGCCAAGCTTCTAAGAAATAACGAGTTTCCGAAATACCCGCAAATCTTTTTTAAACCCAATCTTGATGATACTTGGTGGTAATGATCAGTACACAAATCCCACGTGGCTCACCAAATTTTGTTCTTCTAGATTGAAGCGTTCGTCTACAGTAGAAATTTTATATTTAGGTTTCCCTCTGTTCTCTCCTATATAGAGAGATGAATTTGGAACTCTAAATCCAACATGGTTTGTAATTATTCTTTGAAACTTGACAAACTAAAGGAGTTCTCAGTTTTGTCACTAGGGTTTGTTTCCTCTTCAAGTAGCCCTAGGCACAGACTGGAAAAGCACTTTCATTGAGAGAGGTTACCAAGCTTCTAAGAAATAACGAGTTTCCGAAATACCAGCAAATATTTTTTTCACCCAATCTTGATCATACTTGGTAGTAATGATCGGTACACAAATCCCACTTTGCTCTCAACATTTTGTTCTTCTATGTTGAAGCTTTCGTCTACAGTAGCAGTTTATATTTTTAGGTTTCCCTCTGTTTTCTCCTATATAGATAGATGAATTTGGAAATCTAAATCCAACACGGTTAGTAGAAGCTCTTTGAAACTTGACAAAAAAAGTAGTTCTCAGTTTTGTCTCTATGATTTGTTTCCTCTTCAATTAGCCCTAAGCAGCGACTGTGCTAAAGCACTTTCATTGAAAGGGGTTGCCAAGCTTCCAAGAAATAACGAGTTTCCGAAATACCAGCAAATAATTTTTCACCCAATCTTGGTGATACTTGGTGGTAATGATGGGTACACAAATCCCACTTGGCTCACCAAATTTTGTCCTTCTAGTTTGTAGCGTTCATTTACAGTAGCAGTTTATATTTTTAGGTTTCCCTCTGTTTTCTCCTATATAGATAGATGAATTTGGAAATCTAAATCCAACACGGTTAGTAGTAGCTCTTTGAAACTTGACAAAAAAAGTAGTTCTCAGTTTTGTCTCTATGATTTGTTTCCTCTTCAAGTAGCCCTAAGCAGAGACTGTGAAAAAGCACTTTCATTGAAAGGGGTTGCCAAGCTTCCAAGAAATTACGAGTTTCCGAAATAAAAGCAAATATTTTTTCACCCAATCTTGATGATACTTGGTGGTAATGATCAGTACACAAATCCCACTCGGCTCACCAAAATTTGTTCTTCAAGGTTTAAGCGTTCGTCTACAGTAGCAGTTTTTATATTTAGGTTTTCCTCTGTTTTCTCCTATAAGGATAGATGAATTTGGAACTCTAAATCCAACATGGTTTGTAGTAGCTCTTTGAAACTTGACAAAAAGGTAGTTCTCAGTTTTTGTCTCTATGGTTTGTTTCCTCTTCAAGTAGCCATAAGCAGAGACTGTGGAAAAGCAATTTCATTGAAAGGGGTTGCCAAGCTTCCAAGAAATTACAAGTTTCCGAAATACCAGTAAATATTTTTTCACCCAATCTTGATGATACGTGGTGGTAATGACAATTACACAAATCCCACTTGGCTCACCACATTTTGTTTTCTAGGTTGAAGCGTTCGGTTACAGTAGCAGATTTATTTTTAGGTTTCACTCTGTTCTCCCCTGTATGGATAGAAGAATTTGGAACTCTAAATCCAACATGGTTTGTAGTAGCACTTTGAAACATGACAAAAGAAAGTAGTTCTCACTTTTGTCTCTATGGTTTGTTTCCTCTTCAAGTAGCCCTAGGCACAGACTGTGGAAAAGCACTTTCATTGTAAGGGGTTGTCAAGCTTCCAGGAAATAACAATTTTCCGAAATACCAGCAATATTTTTTCACCCAATCTTGATGATACTTGGTGGTAATGATTGGTACACAAATCCCACTTGGCTCACCAAATTTTGTTCTTCTAGTTTGTAGCGTTCGTTTACAGTAGCAGTTTATATTTTTCGGTTTCCCTTTGTCCTCTCCTATATAGATAGATGAATTATAAGTCTAAATGCAACATGGTTTGTAGTAGCTCTTTGAAACTTGACAAAAAAGAGTAGTTCTTAGTTTTGTCCCTATGGTTTGTTTCCTCTTCAAATAGCACTAGGCACAGACTGTGGAAAAGCACTTTCATTGAGAGGGGTTGCCAAGCATCTAAGAAATAACGAGTTTGCAAAATACCAGGAAATATTTTTTCACCCAATTTTGATGATACTATTTGGTAATGATCAGTACACAAATCCCATTGGCTCACCAAATTTTGTTCTTCTAGGTTGAAGCATTCGTTTACAGTAGCAGTTTTTATTTTTAGGTTTCACTCTATTCTCTTTTATATAGATAGATGAATTTGGAACTCTAAATCCAACATGGTTTGTAGTAGCTCTTTGAAACTTGTCAAAATAAAGGAGTTCTCAGTTTTGTATCTAGGGTTTGTTTCCTCTTCAAGTAGCCCTAGGCACAGACTGTGAAAAAGCACTTTCATTGAAAGCGGTTGCCAAGCTTCTAAGAAATAACGAGTTTCCGATATACCAGCTAATATTTTTTCACCAAATCTTGATGATACTTGGTGGTAATGAAGATTACACAAATCCCACTTGACTCACCAAATTTTGTTCTTCTAGGTTGAAGCGTTCGTTTACAGTAGCAGTTTATATTTGTAGGTTTTCCACTGTTCTCTCCTATGAAGATAGATGAATTTGGAACTCTAAATCCAACATGGTTTGTAGTAGCGATTTGAAAATTGACAAAAAAAAGTAGTTCTCAGTTTTCTCTCTATGGTTTCTTTCTTCTTCAAGTAGCCCTAAGCAGAGACTGTGGAAAAGCACTTTCATTTAAAGGAGTTGCCAAGATTCCAAGAAATTACGAGTTTCCGATATTCCAGCAATATTTTTTCACCCAATCTTGATGATACGTGGTGGTAATGACAAGTACAAAAATCCCACACGGCTAACCAAATTTTGTTCTTCTAGGTTGAAGCGTTCGTTTACAGTAGCAGTTTTTATTTTTAGGTTTCACTCTGTTCTCTTTTATATAGATAGATGAATTTGGAACACTAAATCCAACATGGTTTGTAGTAGCTCTTTGAAAATTGACAAAATAAAGTAGTTGTCAGTTTTGTATCTATGGTTTGTTTCCTCTTCAAGTAGCCCTAGGCACAGACTGTGGAAAAGCACTTTCATTGAAAGCGGTTGCCAAGCTTCCAAGAAATATCGAGTTTCCGATAACCAGCAAATATTTTTTCACCCAATCTTGATGATACTTGGTGGTAATGATCGGTACAGAAATCCCACTTGACTCACCAAATTTTGTTATTCTAGTTTGAAGTGTTTGTTTACACTAGCAGTTTATGTTTTTAGGTTTTCCTCTGTTCTCTCCTATATAGATAGATGAATTTGGATCTCTAAATACAACATTGTTTGTAGTAGCTCTTTGAAACTTGACAAAATAAAGGAGTTCTCAGTTTTGTCTCTATGGTTGGTTTCCTCTTCAAGTAGCCCTAGGCACAGACTGTGGAATAGCACATTGATTAAGAGGGGTTGCCAAGCTTCTAAGAAATACGGAGTTTCCGAAATACCACGAAATATTTTTTCATCCAATCTTGATGATACGTGCTGGTAATGATCTGTATACAAATCCTACTTGGCTCACCAAATTTTGTTCTTCTAGTTTGAAGCGTTCGTTTACTGTAGCAGTTTTTATTTTTAGGTTTCACTCTGTTCACTTTTATATAGATAGATGAATTTGGAACTCTAAATCCAACATGGTTTGTAGTAGCTCTTTGAAAATTGACAAAATAAAGGAGTTCTCAGTTTTGTATCTATGGTTTGTTTCCTCTTCAAGTAGCCCTAGGCACAGACTGTGGAAAAGCACTTTCATTGAGAGGGGTTGCCAAGCTTCTAAGAAATAACGAGTTTCCGAAATACCAGCAAATATTTTTTCACCCAATCTTGATGATACTTGGTGGTAATGATCGGTACACAAATCCCACTTGACTCACCAAATTTTGTTCTTCTAGGTTGAAGCGTTCGTTTACAGTAGCAGTTTTTATTTTTAGGTTTCACTCTGTTCTCTTTTATATAGATAGATGAATTTGGAACTCTTAATCCAACATGGGTTGTAGTAGCTCTTTGAAAATTGACAAAATAAAGTAGTTCTCAGTTTTGTATCTATGGTTTGTTTCCTCTTCAAGTAGCCCTAGGCACAGACTGTGGAAAAGCACTTTCATTGAAAGCAGTTGCCAAGCTTCCAAGAAATATCGAGTTTCCGATAACCATCAAATATTTTTTCACCCAATCTTGATGATACTTGATGGTAATGATCGGTACAGAAATCCCACTTGACTCACCAAATTTTGTTATTCTAGGTTGAAGTGTTTGTTTACAGTAGCAGTTTATGTTTTTAGGTTTTCCTCTGTTCTCTCCTATATAGATAGATGAATTTGGAACTCTAAATATAACATGGTTTGTAGTAGCTCTTTGAAACTTGAAAAAATAAAAGAGTTCTCAGTTTTGTCTCTATGATTTGGTCCCTCTTCAATTAGCCCTAAGCACCGACTGTGCTAAAGCACTTTCATTGAAAGGGGTTGCCAAGCTTCCACGAAATTACGAGTTTCCGAAATATCAGCAAATATTTTTTCACCCAATCTTGATGATACTTGGTGGTAATGATCGGTACACAAATGCCACTTGACTCACCAAATTTTGTTCTTCTAGGTTGAAGTGTTCCTTTACAGTAGCAGTTTATATTTTTAGGTTTCCCTCGGTTCTCTCCTATATAGATAGATTAATTTGGAACTCTAAATCCAACATGCTTTGTAGTAGCATATTGAAACTTGACAAAATAAACGAGTTCTTAGTTTTGTCTCTATGGTTTGTTTCCTCTTCAAGTAGCCCTAAGCAGAGTCTGTGGAAAAGCACTTTCATTGAAAAGGCTTGCCAAGCTTCCAAGAAATAACGAGTTTCCGAAATACCAGCAAATAATTTTTCACCCAATCTTGATGATACGTGGTGGTAATGACAAGCACACAAATGCCACTTGGCTCACCAAATTTTGTTCTTCTAGCTTGAAGCGTTCGTTTACAGTAGCAGTTTTTATTTTTAGGTTTCACTCTGTTCTCTGCCATATAGATAGATGAATTTGGAACTCTAAATCCAACATGGATTGTAGTAGCTCTTTGAAACTTGACAAAATAAAGGAGTTCTCAGTTTTGTCTCTATGGTTTGTTTCTCTTCAAGTAGCCCTAGGCACAGACTGTGGAAAAGCACTTTCATTGAAAGGGGTTGCCAAGCTTCCAAGAAATAACGAGTTTCCAAAATACCAGCAAATATTTTTTCACCCAATCTTGATGATACATTTTGGTAATGATCGGTACACAAATTCCACTTGACTCACCAAATTTTGTTCTTCTAGTTTGAAGCTTCGTTTACAGTAGCAGTTTATATTTTTAGGTTTCCCTCTGTTCTCTTCTATATAGATGGAAGAATTTGGAACTCTAAATCCAACATTGTTGGTAGTAGCTCTTTGAATCTTGACAAAATAAAGGAGTTCTCAGTTTTGATTCTTTCATTTGTTTCCTCTTCAATTAGCCGTAAGCAGAGACTGTGGAAAAGCACTTTCATTGAAAGGGGTTGCCAAGCTTCCAAGAACTTACGAGTCTCCGAAATACCAGGAAATATTTTTTCACCCAATCTTGATGATACGTACTGGCAATGACAAGTACACAAATCCCTCTTGGGTCACCAAATTTTGTTCTTCTAGGTTGAAGCATTCGTTTACAGTAGCAGTTTTTATTTTTAAGTTTCACTCTGTTCTCTCTTATATAGATAGATGAATTTGAAAGTCTAATTCGAACATGGTTTGTAGTAGCTCCTTGAAATATGAGAAAATAAAGGAGTTCTCAGTTTTGTCTCCATGGTTTGTTTCCTCTTCAAGTAGCCCTAGGCACACACTGTGGAAAAGCACTTTCATTGAGATGGGTTGCCAAGCTTCTAAGAAATAACGAGTTTCCAAAATACCAATAAATATTTTTTTCACCCAATCTTGATGATACTTGGTGGTAATGATCAGTATACAAATCCCAGTTGTCTCACCAAATTTTTTTCTTCTAGGTTGAAGTGACAGTCTACTGTAGCAGTTTTTATATTTAGGTTTCCCTCTGTTCTCTCCTATATATTTAGATTAATTTGGAACTCTAAATCCAACATGGTTTGTAGTAGCTTTTTGAAACTTGACAAAATAAAGGAGTTCTCAGTTTTGTCTCTATGGATTGTTTCCTCTTCAAGTAGCCCTAGGCACAGACTGTGGAAAAGCACTTTCATTGAGAGGGGTTGCCAACTTCTAAGAAATAACTAGTTTCCGAAATACCAGCAAATATTTTTTAACCCAATCTTGATGATACTTGGTGGTAATGATCGGTACAGAAATCCCACTTGACTCACCAAATTTTGTTCTTTTAGTTTGAAGTGTTTGTTTACAGTAGCAGTTTATGTTTTTAGGTTTTCCTCTGTTCTCTCCTATATAGATAGATGAATTTGGAACTCTAAATACAACATGGTTTGTAGTAGCTCTTTGAAACTTGACAAAAAAAGAGTTCTCATTTTGTCTCTATGATTTGTTTCCTCTTCAATTAGCCCTAAGCAGCGACTGTGCTAAAGCACTTTCATTGAAAGGGGTTGCCAAGCTTCCAAGAAATAACGAGTTTCCGAAATACCAGCAAATAATTTTTCACCCAATCTTAGTGACACTTGGTGGTAATGATGGGTAGAAATCCCACTTGGCTCTCCAAATTTTGTTCTTCTAGTTTGTAGCGTTCGTTTACAGTAGCAGTTTATATTTTTAGGTTTCCCTCTGTTTTCTCCTCTATAGAGAGATGAATTTGGAAATCTAAATCCAAAATGGTTTGTAGTAGCTCTTTGAAACTTGACAAAACTTAGGAGTTCTCAGTTTTGTCTTTATGGTTTGTTTCCTCTTCAAGTAGCCCTAAGCAAAGTCCTGTGGGAAAGCACTTTCATTGAAAGGGGTTGCAAAGCTTCCAAGAAATTACGAGTTTCCGAAATATCAGCAAATATTTTTTCACCCAATCTTGATGATAGTTGGTGGTAATGATCGGTACACAAATCCCACTTGGCTCACCAAATTTTGTTCTTCTAGGTTGAAGCATTCGTTTACAGTAGCAGTTTATATTTTTAGGTTTCCCTCTGTTCTCTCCTATATAGATAGATGAATGTGGAACTCTAAATCCAACATGGTTTGTAGTAGCTCTTTGAAACTTGACAAAATAAAGGAGTTCTCAGTTTTGTCTCTATGGTTTGTTTTCTCTTCAAGTAGCCCTAGGCACAGACTGAGAAGAAGCACTTTCATTGAGAGGGGTTGCCAGGTTTCTAATAAATTACGAGTTTCCGAATTCCAGAAAATATTTTTCACCCAACCTTGATGGTACGTGGTGGTAATGACAAGTACACATTTCCCACTTGGCTCACCAAATTTTGTTCTTCTAGGTTGAAGCGTTGGTTTACAGTAGCAGTTTTTATTTTTAGGTATCCCTCTGTTCTCTCCTATATAGATAGATGAATTTGGAATGCTAAATCCAACATGGTTTGTAGTAGCTCTTTGAAACTTGACAAAATAAAGGAGTTCTCAGTTTTGTCTCTAGGGTTTGTTTCCTCTTCAAGTAGCCCTAGGCACAGACTGTGGAAAAGCACTTTCATTGAGAGGGGTTGCCAAGCTTCTAAGAAATGACGAGTTTCCGAAATACCAGCAAATATTTTTTAAACCCAATCTTGATGATACTTTGTGGTAATGATCAGTACACAAATCCCACGTGGCTCACCCAATTTTGTTCTTCTAGGTTGAAGCGTTCGTCTACAGTAGAAATTTTATATTTAGGTTTCCCTCTGTTCCCTCCGATATAGATAGATGAATTTGGAACTCTAAATCCAACATGGTTTGTAATTATTCTTTGAAACTTGACAAACTAAAGGAGTTCTCAGTTTTGTCTTTAGGGTTTGTTTCCTCTTCAAGTAGCCCTAGGCACAGACTGGAAAAGCACTTTCATTGAGAGGGGTTGCCAAGCTTCTAAGAAATAACGAGTTTCCGAAATACCAGCAAATATTTTTTCAACCAATCTTGATGATACTTGGTAGTAATGATCGGTACACAAATCCCACTTCGCTCACCAAATTTTGTTCTTCTATGTTGAAGCTTTCGTCTACAGTAGCAGTTTTTATATTAGATTTCCCTCTGTTCTCTCCTATATAGATAGATGAATTTGGACCTCTAAATCCAACATGGTTTGTAGTAGCTCTTTGAAACTTGACGAAATAAAGGAGTTCTCAGTTTTGTCTCTATGGATTGTTTCCTCTTCAAGTAGCCCTAGGCACAGACTGTGGAAAAGCACTTTCATTGAGAGGGTTACCAACTTCTAAGAAATAACTAGTTTCCGAAATACCAGCAAATATTTTTTCACCCAATCTTGATGATACTTGGTGGTAATGATCGGTACAGAAATCCCACTTGACTCACCAAATTTTGTTCTTTTAGTTTTAAGTGTTTGTTTACAGTAGCAGTTTATGTTTTTAGGTTTTCCTCTGTTCTCTCCTATATAGATAGATGAATTTGGAACTCTAAATACAATATGGTTTGTAGTAGCTCTTTGAAACCTGACAAAAAAAGAGTTCTCAGTTTTGTCTCTATGGTTGGTTTCCTCTTCAAGTAGCCCGAGGCACAGACTGTGGAAAAGGACTTTCATTGAGAGGGGTTGCCAAGCTTCTAAGAAATACGGAGTTTCCGAAATACCAGGAAATATTTTTTCACCCAATCTTGATGATACGTGCTGGTAATGATCAGTACACAAATCCTACTTGGCTCACCAAATTTGGTTCTTCTAGTTTGAAGCGTTCGTTTACTGTAGCAGTTTTAATTTTTAGGTTTCACTCTGTTCTTTCCTATATAGATAGATGAATTTGGAACTCTAAATCCAACATGGTTTGTAGTAGCTCTTTGAAACTTGACAAAATAAAGGAGTTCTCAGTTTTGTCTCTATGGTTTGTTTCCTCTTCAAGTAGCCGTAGGCACAGACGGTGGAAAAGCACTTTCATTGAGAGGGGTTGCCAAGCTTCTAAGAAATAACGAGTTTCCGAAATACCACAAATATTTTTTCACCCAATCTAGATGATATTAGGTGGTAATGATCAGTACACAAATCCCACTTGACTCACCAAATTTTGTTCTTCTAGGTTGAAGTGTTTGTTTACAGTAGCAGTTTATGTTTTTACGTTTTCCTCTGTTCTCTCCTATATAGATAGATGAGTTTGGAACTCTAAATCCAAAATGGTTTGTAGTAGCTCTTTGAAACTTGACAAAATTTATTAGTTCTCAGTTTTGTCTCTATGGTTTGTTTCCTCTTCAAGTAGCCCTAAGCAAAGACCTGTGGAAAAGCACTTTCATTGAAAGGGGTTGCAAAGCTTCCAAGAAATTACGGGTTTCCGAAATATCAGCAAATATTTTTTCACCCAATCTTGATGATAGTTGGTGGTAATGATCGGTACACAAATTCCACTTAGCTGACCAAATTTTGTTCTTCTAGGTTGAAGCGTTCGTTTACATTAGCAGTTTATATTTTTAGGTTTTCCTCTGTTCTCTCCTATATAGATATATGACTTTGGAACTCTAAATCCAACATGGTTTGTAGTAGCTCTTTGAAACTTGACAAAATAAAGTAGTTCTCAGTTTTGTCTCTATGGTTTGTTTCCTCTTCAAGTAGCCCTAGGCACAGATTGTGAAGAAGCACTTTCATTGAGAGGGGTTGCCAGGTTTCTAATAAATTACGAGTTTCCGAATTCCAGAAAATATTTTTTCACCCAACCTTGATGGTACGTGGTGGTAATGACAAGTACACATTTTCCACTTGGCTCACCAAATTTTGTTCTTCTAGGTTGAAGCGTTCGTTTACAGTAGCAGTTTTTATTTTTAGGTATCCCTCTGTTCTCTCCTATATAGATAGATGAATTTGGAACGCTAAATCCAACATGGTTTGTAGTAGCTCTTTGAAACTTGACAAAATAAAGGAGTTCTCAGTTTTGTCTCTAGGGTTTGTTTCCTCTTCAAGTAGCCCTAGGCACAGACTGTGGAAAACCACTTTCATTGAGAGGGGTTGCCAAGCTTCTAAGAAATAACGAGTTTCCGAAATACCCGCAAATCTTTTTTAAACCCAATCTTGATGATACTTGGTGGTAATGATCAGTACACAAATCCCACGTGGCTCACCAAATTTTGTTCTTCTAGATTGAAGCGTTCGTCTACAGTAGAAATTTTATATTTAGGTTTCCCTCTGTTCTCTCCTATATAGAGAGATGAATTTGGAACTCTAAATCCAACATGGTTTGTAATTATTCTTTGAAACTTGACAAACTAAAGGAGTTCTCAGTTTTGTCACTAGGGTTTGTTTCCTCTTCAAGTAGCCCTAGGCACAGACTGGAAAAGCACTTTCATTGAGAGAGGTTGCCAAGCTTCTAAGAAATAACGAGTTTCCGAAATACCAGCAAATATTTTTTTCACCCAATCTTGATGATACTTGGTAGTAATGATCGGTACACAAATCCCACTTTGCTCACAAAATTTTGTTCTTCTATGTTGAAGCTTTCGTCTACAGTAGCAGTTTATATTTTTAGGTTTCCCTCTGTTTTCTCCTATATAGATAGATGAATTTGGAAATCTAAATCCAACACGGTTAGTAGAAGCTCTTTGAAACTTGACAAAAAAAGTAGTTCTCAGTTTTGTCTCTATGATTTGTTTCCTCTTCAATTAGCCCTAAGCAGCGACTGTGCTAAAGCACTTTCATTGAAAGGGGTTGCCAAGCTTCCAAGAAATAACGAGTTTCCGAAATACCAGCAAATAATTTTTCACCCAATCTTGGTGATACTTGGTGGTAATGATGGGTACACAAATCCCACTTGGCTCAACAAATTTTGTTCTTCTAGTTTGTAGCGTTCATTTACAGTAGCAGTTTATATTTTTAGGTTTCCCTCTGTTTTCTCCTATATAGATAGATGAATTTGGAAATCTAAATCCAACACGGTTAGTAGTAGCTCTTTGAAACTTGACAAAAAAAGTAGTTCTCAGTTTTGTCTCTATGATTTGTTTCCTCTTCAAGTAGCCCTAAGCAGAGACTGTGAAAAAGCACTTTCATTGAAAGGGGTTGCCAAGCTTCCAAGAAATTACGAGTTTCCGAAATAAAAGCAAATATTTTTTCACCCAATCTTGATGATACTTGGTGGTAATGATCAGTACACAAATCCCACTCGGCTCACCAAAATTTGTTCTTCAAGGTTTAAGCGTTCGTCTACAGTAGCAGTTTTTATATTTAGGTTTTCCTCTGTTTTCTCCTATAAGGATAGATGAATTTGGAACTCTAAATCCAACATGGTTTGTAGTAGCTCTTTGAAACTTGACAAAAAAGGTAGTTCTCAGTTTTTGTCTCTATGGTTTGTTTCCTCTTCAAGTAGCCATAAGCAGAGACTGTGGAAAAGCAATTTCATTGAAAGGGGTTGCCAAGCTTCCAAGAAATTACAAGTTTCCGAAATACCAGTAAATATTTTTTCACCCAATCTTGATGATACGTGGTGGTAATGACAATTACACAAATCCCACTTGGCTCACCACATTTTGTTTTCTAGGTTGAAGCGTTCGGTTACAGTAGCAGATTTATTTTTAGGTTTCACTCTGTTCTCCCCTGTATGGATAGAAGAATTTGGAACTCTAAATCCAACATGGTTTGTAGTAGCACTTTGAAACATGACAAAAGAAAGTAGTTCTCACTTTTGTCTCTATGGTTTGTTTCCTCTTCAAGTAGCCCTAGGCACAGACTGTGGAAAAGCACTTTCATTGTAAGGGGTTGTCAAGCTTCCAGGAAATAACAATTTTCCGAAATACCAGCAATATTTTTTCACCCAATCTTGATGATACTTGGTGGTAATGATTGGTACACAAATCCCACTTGGCTCACCAAATTTTGTTCTTCTAGTTTGTAGCGTTCGTTTACAGTAGCAGTTTATATTTTTCGGTTTCCCTTTGTCCTCTCCTATATAGATAGATGAATTATAAGTCTAAATGCAACATGGTTTGTAGTAGCTCTTTGAAACTTGACAAAAAAGAGTAGTTCTTAGTTTTGTCCCTATGGTTTGTTTCCTCTTCAAATAGCACTAGGCACAGACTGTGGAAAAGCACTTTCATTGAGAGGGGTTGCCAAGCATCTAAGAAATAACGAGTTTGCAAAATACCAGGAAATATTTTTTCACCCAATTTTGATGATACTATTTGGTAATGATCAGTACACAAATCCCATTGGCTCACCAAATTTTGTTCTTCTAGGTTGAAGCATTCGTTTACAGTAGCAGTTTTTATTTTTAGGTTTCACTCTATTCTCTTTTATATAGATAGATGAATTTGGAACTCTAAATCCAACATGGTTTGTAGTAGCTCTTTGAAACTTGTCAAAATAAAGGAGTTCTCAGTTTTGTATCTAGGGTTTGTTTCCTCTTCAAGTAGCCCTAGGCACAGACTGTGAAAAAGCACTTTCATTGAAAGCGGTTGCCAAGCTTCTAAGAAATAACGAGTTTCCGATATACCAGCTAATATTTTTTCACCAAATCTTGATGATACTTGGTGGTAATGAAGATTACACAAATCCCACTTGACTCACCAAATTTTGTTCTTCTAGGTTGAAGCGTTCGTTTACAGTAGCAGTTTATATTTTTAGGTTTTCCACTGTTCTCTCCTATGAAGATAGATGAATTTGGAACTCTAAATCCAACATGGTTTGTAGTAGCGATTTGAAAATTGACAAAAAAATGTAGTTCTCAGTTTTCTCTCTATGGTTTCTTTCTTCTTCAAGTAGCCCTAAGCAGAGACTGTGGAAAAGCACTTTCATTTAAAGGAGTTGCCAAGATTCCAAGAAATTACGAGTTTCCGATATTCCAGCAATATTTTTTCACCCAATCTTGATGATACGTGGTGGTAATGACAAGTACAAAAATCCCACACGGCTAACCAAATTTTGTTCTTCTAGGTTGAAGCGTTCGTTTACAGTAGCAGTTTTTATTTTTAGGTTTCACTCTGTTCTCTTTTATATAGATAGATGAATTTGGAACACTAAATCCAACATGGTTTGTAGTAGCTCTTTGAAAATTGACAAAATAAAGTAGTTCTCAGTTTTGTATCTATGGTTTGTTTCCTCTTCAAGTAGCCCTAGGCACAGACTGTGGAAAAGCACTTTCATTGAAAGCGGTTGCCAAGCTTCCAAGAAATATCGAGTTTCCGATAACCAGCAAATATTTTTTCACATAATCTTGATGATACTTGGTGGTAATGATCGGTACAGAAATCCCACTTGACTCACCAAATTTTGTTATTCTAGTTTGAAGTGTTTGTTTACACTAGCAGTTTATGTTTTTAGGTTTTCCTCTGTTCTCTCCTATATAGATAGATGAATTTGGATCTCTAAATACAACATTGTTTGTAGTAGCTCTTTGAAACTTGACAAAATAAAGGAGTTCTCAGTTTTGTCTCTATGGTTGGTTTCCTCTTCAAGTAGCCCTAGGCACAGACTGTGGAATAGCACATTCATTAAGAGGGGTTGCCAAGCTTCTAAGAAATACGGAGTTTCCGAAATACCACGAAATATTTTTTCATCCAATCTTGATGATACGTGCTGGTAATGATCAGTATACAAATCCTACTTGGCTCACCAAATTTTGTTCTTCTAGTTTGAAGCGTTCGTTTACTGTAGCAGTTTTTATTTTTAGGTTTCACTCTGTTCTCTTTTATATAGATACATGAATTTGGAACTCTTAATCCAACATGGGTTGTAGTAGCTCTTTGAAAATTGACAAAATAAAGTAGTTCTCAGTTTTGTATCTATGGTTTGTTTCCTCTTCAAGTAGCCCTAGGCACAGACTGTGGAAAAGCACTTTCATTGAAAGCAGTTGCCAAGCTTCCAAGAAATATCGAGTTTCCGATAACCATCAAATATTTTTTCACCCAATCTTGATGATACTTGATGGTAATGATCGGTACAGAAATCCCACTTGACTCACCAAATTTTGTTATTCTAGGTTGAAGTGTTTGTTTACAGTAGCAGTTTATGTTTTTAGGTTTTCCTCTGTTCTCTCCTATATAGATAGATGAATTTGGAACTCTAAATATAACATGGTTTGTAGTAGCTCTTTGAAACTTGAAAAAATAAAAGAGTTCTCAGTTTTGTCTCTATGATTTGGTCCCTCTTCAATTAGCCCTAAGCACCGACTGTGCTAAAGCACTTTCATTGAAAGGGGTTGCCAAGCTTCCACGAAATTACGAGTTTCCGAAATATCAGCAAATATTTTTTCACCCAATCTTGATGATACTTGGTGGTAATGATCGGTACACAAATGCCACTTGACTCACCAAATTTTGTTCTTCTAGGTTGAAGTGTTCCTTTACAGTAGCAGTTTATATTTTTAGGTTTCCCTCGGTTCTCTCCTATATAGATAGATTAATTTGGAACTCTAAATCCAACATGCTTTGTAGTAGCATATTGAAACTTGACAAAATAAACGAGTTCTTAGTTTTGTCTCTATGGTTTGTTTCCTCTTCAAGTAGCCCTAAGCAGAGTCTGTGGAAAAGCACTTTCATTGAAAAGGCTTGCCAAGCTTCCAAGAAATAACGAGTTTCCGAAATACCAGCAAATAATTTTTCACTCAATCTTGATGATACGTGGTGGTAATGACAAGCACACAAATGCCACTTGGCTCACCAAATTTTGTTCTTCTAGCTTGAAGCGTTCGTTTACAGTAGCAGTTTTTATTTTTAGGTTTCACTCTGTTCTCTGCCATATAGATAGATGAATTTGGAACTCTAAATCCAACATGGATTGTAGTAGCTCTTTGAAACTTGACAAAATAAAGGAGTTCTCAGTTTTGTCTCTATGGTTTGTTTCTCTTCAAGTAGCCCTAGGCACAGACTGTGGAAAAGCACTTTCATTGAAAGGGGTTGCCAAGCTTCCAAGAAATAACGAGTTTCCAAAATACCAGCAAATATTTTTTCACCCAATCTTGATGATACATTTTGGTAATGATCGGTACACAAATTCCACTTGACTCACCAAATTTTGTTCTTCTAGTTTGAAGCTTCGTTTACAGTAGCAGTTTATATTTTTAGGTTTCCCTCTGTTCTCTTCTATATAGATGGAAGAATTTGGAACTCTAAATCCAACATTGTTGGTAGTAGCTCTTTGAATCTTGACAAAATAAAGGAGTTCTCAGTTTTGATTCTTTCATTTGTTTCCTCTTCAATTAGCCGTAAGCAGAGACTGTGGAAAAGCACTTTCATTGAAAGGGGTTGCCAAGCTTCCAAGAACTTACGAGTCTCCGAAATACCAGGAAATATTTTTTCTCCCAATCTTGATGATACGTACTGGCAATGACAAGTACACAAATCCCTCTTGGGTCACCAAATTTTGTTCTTCTAGGTTGAAGCATTCGTTTACAGTAGCAGTTTTTATTTTTAAGTTTCACTCTGTTCTCTCTTATATAGATAGATGAATTTGAAAGTCTAATTCGAACATGGTTTGTAGTAGCTCCTTGAAATATGAGAAAATAAAGGAGTTCTCAGTTTTGTCTCCATGGTTTGTTTCCTCTTCAAGTAGCCCTAGGCACACACTGTGGAAAAGCACTTTCATTGAGATGGGTTGCCAAGCTTCTAAGAAATAACGAGTTTCCAAAATACCAATAAATATTTTTTTCACCCAATCTTGATGATACTTGGTGGTAATGATCAGTATACAAATCCCAGTTGTCTCACCAAATTTTTTTCTTCTAGGTTGAAGTGACAGTCTACTGTAGCAGTTTTTATATTTAGGTTTCCCTCTGTTCTCTCCTATATATTTAGATTAATTTGGAACTCTAAATCCAACATGGTTTGTAGTAGCTTTTTGAAACTTGACAAAATAAAGGAGTTCTCAGTTTTGTCTCTATGGATTGTTTCCTCTTCAAGTAGCCCTAGGCACAGACTGTGGAAAAGCACTTTCATTGAGAGGGGTTGCCAACTTCTAAGAAATAACTAGTTTCCGAAATACCAGCAAATATTTTTTAACCCAATCTTGATGATACTTGGTGGTAATGATCGGTACAGAAATCCCACTTGACTCACCAAATTTTGTTCTTTTAGTTTGAAGTGTTTGTTTACAGTAGCAGTTTATGTTTTTAGGTTTTCCTCTGTTCTCTCCTATATAGATAGATGAATTTGGAACTCTAAATACAACATGGTTTGTAGTAGCTCTTTGAAACTTGACAAAAAAAGAGTTCTCATTTTGTCTCTATGATTTGTTTCCTCTTCAATTAGCCCTAAGCAGCGACTGTGCTAAAGCACTTTCATTGAAAGGGGTTGCCAAGCTTCCAAGAAATAACGAGTTTCCGAAATACCAGCAAATAATTTTTCACCCAATCTTAGTGACACTTGGTGGTAATGATGGGTAGAAATCCCACTTGGCTCTCCAAATTTTGTTCTTCTAGTTTGTAGCGTTCGTTTACAGTAGCAGTTTATATTTTTAGGTTTCCCTCTGTTTTCTCCTCTATAGAGAGATGAATTTGGAAATCTAAATCCAAAATGGTTTGTAGTAGCTCTTTGAAACTTGACAAAACTTAGGAGTTCTCAGTTTTGTCTTTATGGTTTGTTTCCTCTTCAAGTAGCCCTAAGCAAAGTCCTGTGGGAAAGCACTTTCATTGAAAGGGGTTGCAAAGCTTCCAAGAAATTACGAGTTTCCGAAATATCAGCAAATATTTTTTCACCCAATCTTGATGATAGTTGGTGGTAATGATCGGTACACAAATCCCACTTGGCTCACCAAATTTTGTTCTTCTAGGTTGAAGCATTCGTTTACAGTAGCAGTTTATATTTTTAGGTTTCAATCTGTTCTCTCCTATATAGATAGATGAATGTGGAACTCTAAATCCAACATGGTTTGTAGTAGCTCTTTGAAACTTGACAAAATAAAGGAGTTCTCAGTTTTGTCTCTATGGTTTGTTTTCTCTTCAAGTAGCCCTAGGCACAGACTGAGAAGAAGCACTTTCATTGAGAGGGGTTGCCAGGTTTCTAATAAATTACGAGTTTCCGAATTCCAGAAAATATTTTTTCACCCAACCTTGATGGTACGTGGTGGTAATGACAAGTACACATTTCCCACTTGGCTCACCAAATTTTGTTCTTCTAGGTTGAAGCGTTGGTTTACAGTAGCAGTTTTTATTTTTAGGTATCCCTCTGTTCTCTCCTATATAGATAGATGAATTTGGAATGCTAAATCCAACATGGTTTGTACTAGCTCTTTGAAACTTGACAAAATAAAGGAGTTCTCAGTTTTGTCTCTAGGGTTTGTTTCCTCTTCAAGTAGCCCTAGGCACAGACTGTGGAAAAGCACTTTCATTGAGAGGGGTTGCCAAGCTTCTAAGAAATAACGAGTTTCCGAAATACCAGCAAATATTTTTTAAACCCAATCTTGATGATACTTGGTGGTAATGATCAGTACACAAATCCCACGTGGCTCACCCAATTTTGTTCTTCTAGGTTGAAGCGTTCGTCTACAGTAGAAATTTTATATTTAGGTTTCCCTCTGTTCCCTCCGATATAGATAGATGAATTTGGAACTCTAAATCCAACATGGTTTGTAATTATTCTTTGAAACTTGACAAACTAAAGGAGTTCTCAGTTTTGTCTTTAGGGTTTGTTTCCTCTTCAAGTAGCCCTAGGCACAGACTGGAAAAGCACTTTCATTGAGAGGGGTTGCCAAGCTTCTAAGAAATAACGAGTTTCCGAAATACCAGCAAATATTTTTTCAACCAATCTTGATGATACTTGGTAGTAATGATCGGTACACAAATCCCACTTCGCTCACCAAATTTTGTTCTTCTATGTTGAAGCTTTCGTCTACAGTAGCAGTTTTTATATTAGATTTCCCTCTGTTCTCTCCTATATAGATAGATGAATTTGGACCTCTAAATCCAACATGGTTTGTAGTAGCTCCTTGAAACTTGACAAAATAAAGGAGTTCTCAGTTTTGTCTCTATGGATTGTTTCCTCTTCAAGTAGCCCTAGGCACAGACTGTGGAAAAGCACTTTCATTGAGAGGGGTTACCAACTTCTAAGAAATAACTAGTTTCCGAAATACCAGCAAATATTTTTTCACCCAATCTTGATGATACTTGGTGGTAATGATCGGTACAGAAATCCCACTTGACTCACCAAATTTTGTTCTTTTAGTTTTAAGTGTTTGTTTACAGTAGCAGTTTATGTTTTTAGGTTTTCCTCTGTTCTCTCCTATATAGATAGATGAATTTGGAACTCTAAATACAATATGGTTTGTAGTAGCTCTTTGAAACCTGACAAAAAAAGAGTTCTCAGTTTTGTCTCTATGGTTGGTTTCCTCTTCAAGTAGCCCGAGGCACAGACTGTGGAAAAGGACTTTCATTGAGAGGGGTTGCCAAGCTTCTAAGAAATACGGAGTTTCCGAAATACCAGGAAATATTTTTTCACCCAATCTTGATGATACGTGCTGGTAATGATCAGTACACAAATCCTACTTGGCTCACCAAATTTGGTTCTTCTAGTTTGAAGCGTTCGTTTACTGTAGCAGTTTTTATTTTTAGGTTTCACTCTGTTCTCTTTTATATAGATAAATGAATTCGGAACTCTAAATCCAACATGGTTTGTAGTAGCTCTTTGAAAATTGACAAAATAAAGGAGTTCTCAGTTTTGTATCTATGGTTTGTTTCCTCTTCAAGTAGCCCTAGGCACAGACTGTGGAAAAGCACTTTCATTGAGAGGGGTTGCCAAGCTTCCAAGAACTTACGAGCCTCCGAAATACCAGCAAATATTTTTTCACCCAATCTTGATGATACGTACTGGTAATGACAAGTACACAAATCCCACCTGGCTCACCAAAATTTGTTCTTCTAGGTTGAAGCGTTCGTTTACAGTAGCATTTTTAATTTTTAGGTTTCACTCTGTTCTTTCCTATATAGATAGATGAATTTGGAACTCTAAATCCAACATGGTTTGTAGTAGCTCTTTGAAACTTGACAAAATAAAGGAGTTCTCAGTTTTGTCTCTATGGTTTGTTTCCTCTTCAAGTAGCCGTAGGCACAGACGGTGGAAAAGCACTTTCATTGAGAGGGGTTGCCAAGCTTCTAAGAAATAACGAGTTTCCGAAATACCACAAATATTTTTTCACCCAATCTAGATGATATTAGGTGGTAATGATCAGTACACAAATCCCACTTGACTCACCAAATTTTGTTCTTCTAGGTTGAAGTGTTTGTTTACAGTAGCAGTTTATGTTTTTACGTTTTCCTCTGTTCTCTCCTATATAGATAGATGAGTTTGGAACTCTAAATCCAAAATGGTTTGTAGTAGCTCTTTGAAACTTGACAAAATTTATTAGTTCTCAGTTTTGTCTCTATGGTTTGTTTCCTCTTCAAGTAGCCCTAAGCAAAGACCTGTGGAAAAGCACTTTCATTGAAAGGGGTTGCAAAGCTTCCAAGAAATTACGGGTTTCCGAAATATCAGCAAATATTTTTTCACCCAATCTTGATGATAGTTGGTGGTAATGATCGGTACACAAATTCCACTTGGCTGACCAAATTTTGTTCTTCTAGGTTGAAGCGTTCGTTTACATTAGCAGTTTATATTTTTAGGTTTTCCTCTGTTCTCTCCTATATAGATATATGACTTTGGAACTCTAAATCCAACATGGTTTGTAGTAGCTCTTTGAAACTTGACAAAATAAAGTAGTTCTCAGTTTTGTCTCTATGGTTTGTTTCCTCTTCAAGTAGCCCTAGGCACAGATTGTGAAGAAGCACTTTCATTGAGAGGGGTTGCCAGGTTTCTAATAAATTACGAGTTTCCGAATTCCAGAAAATATTTTTTCACCCAACCTTGATGGTACGTGGTGGTAATGACAAGTACACATTTTCCACTTGGCTCACCAAATTTTGTTCTTCTAGGTTGAAGCGTTCGTTTACAGTAGCAGTTTTTATTTTTAGGTATCCCTCTGTTCTCTCCTATATAGATAGATGAATTTGGAACGCTAAATCCAACATGGTTTGTAGTAGCTCTTTGAAACTTGACAAAATAAAGGAGTTCTCAGTTTTGTCTCTAGGGTTTGTTTCCTCTTCAAGTAGCCCTAGGCACAGACTGTGGAAAACCACTTTCATTGAGAGGGGTTGCCAAGCTTCTAAGAAATAACGAGTTTCCGAAATACCCGCAAATCTTTTTTAAACCCAATCTTGATGATACTTGGTGGTAATGATCAGTACACAAATCCCACGTGGCTCACCAAATTTTGTTCTTCTAGATTGAAGCGTTCGTCTACAGTAGAAATTTTATATTTAGGTTTCCCTCTGTTCTCTCCTATATAGAGAGATGAATTTGGAACTCTAAATCCAACATGGTTTGTAATTATTCTTTGAAACTTGACAAACTAAAGGAGTTCTCAGTTTTGTCACTAGGGTTTGTTTCCTCTTCAAGTAGCCCTAGGCACAGACTGGAAAAGCACTTTCATTGAGAGAGGTTGCCAAGCTTCTAAGAAATAACGAGTTTCCGAAATACCAGCAAATATTTTTTTCACCCAATCTTGATGATACTTGGTAGTAATGATCGGTACACAAATCCCACTTTGCTCACAAAATTTTGTTCTTCTATGTTGAAGCTTTCGTCTACAGTAGCAGTTTATATTTTTAGGTTTCCCTCTGTTTTCTCCTATATAGATAGATGAATTTGGAAATCTAAATCCAACACGGTTAGTAGAAGCTCTTTGAAACTTGACAAAAAAAGTAGTTCTCAGTTTTGTCTCTATGATTTGTTTCCTCTTCAATTAGCCCTAAGCAGCGACTGTGCTAAAGCACTTTCATTGAAAGGGGTTGCCAAGCTTCCAAGAAATAACGAGTTTCCGAAATACCAGCAAATAATTTTTCACCCAATCTTGGTGATACTTGGTGGTAATGATGGGTACACAAATCCCACTTGGCTCAACAAATTTTGTTCTTCTAGTTTGTAGCGTTCATTTACAGTAGCAGTTTATATTTTTAGGTTTCCCTCTGTTTTCTCCTATATAGATAGATGAATTTGGAAATCTAAATCCAACACGGTTAGTAGTAGCTCTTTGAAACTTGACAAAAAAAGTAGTTCTCAGTTTTGTCTCTATGATTTGTTTCCTCTTCAAGTAGCCCTAAGCAGAGACTGTGAAAAAGCACTTTCATTGAAAGGGGTTGCCAAGCTTCCAAGAAATTACGAGTTTCCGAAATAAAAGCAAATATTTTTTCACCCAATCTTGATGATACTTGGTGGTAATGATCAGTACACAAATCCCACTCGGCTCACCAAAGTTTGTTCTTCAAGGTTTAAGCGTTCGTCTACAGTAGCAGTTTTTATATTTAGGTTTTCCTCTGTTTTCTCCTATAAGGATAGATGAATTTGGAACTCTAAATCCAACATGGTTTGTAGTAGCTCTTTGAAACTTGACAAAAAAGGTAGTTCTCAGTTTTTGTCTCTATGGTTTGTTTCCTCTTCAAGTAGCCATAAGCAGAGACTGTGGAAAAGCAATTTCATTGAAAGGGGTTGCCAAGCTTCCAAGAAATTACAAGTTTCCGAAATACCAGTAAATATTTTTTCACCCAATCTTGATGATACGTGGTGGTAATGACAATTACACAAATCCCACTTGGCTCACCACATTTTGTTTTCTAGGTTGAAGCGTTCGGTTACAGTAGCAGATTTATTTTTAGGTTTCACTCTGTTCTCCCCTGTATGGATAGAAGAATTTGGAACTCTAAATCCAACATGGTTTGTAGTAGCACTTTGAAACATGACAAAAGAAAGTAGTTCTCACTTTTGTCTCTATGGTTTGTTTCCTCTTCAAGTAGCCCTAGGCACAGACTGTGGAAAAGCACTTTCATTGTAAGGGGTTGTCAAGCTTCCAGGAAATAACAATTTTCCGAAATACCAGCAATATTTTTTCACCCAATCTTGATGATACTTGGTGGTAATGATTGGTACACAAATCCCACTTGGCTCACCAAATTTTGTTCTTCTAGTTTGTAGCGTTCGTTTACAGTAGCAGTTTATATTTTTCGGTTTCCCTTTGTCCTCTCCTATATAGATAGATGAATTATAAGTCTAAATGCAACATGGTTTGTAGTAGCTCTTTGAAACTTGACAAAAAAGAGTAGTTCTTAGTTTTGTCCCTATGGTTTGTTTCCTCTTCAAATAGCACTAGGCACAGACTGTGGAAAAGCACTTTCATTGAGAGGGGTTGCCAAGCATCTAAGAAATAACGAGTTTGCAAAATACCAGGAAATATTTTTTCACCCAATTTTGATGATACTATTTGGTAATGATCAGTACACAAATCCCATTGGCTCACCAAATTTTGTTCTTCTAGGTTGAAGCATTCGTTTACAGTAGCAGTTTTTATTTTTAGGTTTCACTCTATTCTCTTTTATATAGATAGATGAATTTGGAACTCTAAATCCAACATGGTTTGTAGTAGCTCTTTGAAACTTGTCAAAATAAAGGAGTTCTCAGTTTTGTATCTAGGGTTTGTTTCCTCTTCAAGTAGCCCTAGGCACAGACTGTGAAAAAGCACTTTCATTGAAAGCGGTTGCCAAGCTTCTAAGAAATAACGAGTTTCCGATATACCAGCTAATATTTTTTCACCAAATCTTGATGATACTTGGTGGTAATGAAGATTACACAAATCCCACTTGACTCACCAAATTTTGTTCTTCTAGGTTGAAGCGTTCGTTTACAGTAGCAGTTTATATTTTTAGGTTTTCCACTGTTCTCTCCTATGAAGATAGATGAATTTGGAACTCTAAATCCAACATGGTTTGTAGTAGCGATTTGAAAATTGACAAAAAAATGTAGTTCTCAGTTTTCTCTCTATGGTTTCTTTCTTCTTCAAGTAGCCCTAAGCAGAGACTGTGGAAAAGCACTTTCATTTAAAGGAGTTGCCAAGATTCCAAGAAATTACGAGTTTCCGATATTCCAGCAATATTTTTTCACCCAATCTTGATGATACGTGGTGGTAATGACAAGTACAAAAATCCCACACGGCTAACCAAATTTTGTTCTTCTAGGTTGAAGCGTTCGTTTACAGTAGCAGTTTTTATTTTTAGGTTTCACTCTGTTCTCTTTTATATAGATAGATGAATTTGGAACACTAAATCCAACATGGTTTGTAGTAGCTCTTTGAAAATTGACAAAATAAAGTAGTTGTCAGTTTTGTATCTATGGTTTGTTTCCTCTTCAAGTAGCCCTAGGCACAGACTGTGGAAAAGCACTTTCATTGAAAGCGGTTGCCAAGCTTCCAAGAAATATCGAGTTTCCGATAACCAGCAAATATTTTTTCACCCAATCTTGATGATACTTGGTGGTAATGATCGGTACAGAAATCCCACTTGACTCACCAAATTTTGTTATTCTAGTTTGAAGTGTTTGTTTACACTAGCAGTTTATGTTTTTAGGTTTTCCTCTGTTCTCTCCTATATAGATAGATGAATTTGGATCTCTAAATACAACATTGTTTGTAGTAGCTCTTTGAAACTTGACAAAATAAAGGAGTTCTCAGTTTTGTCTCTATGGTTGGTTTCCTCTTCAAGTAGCCCTAGGCACAGACTGTGGAATAGCACATTCATTAAGAGGGGTTGCCAAGCTTCTAAGAAATACGGAGTTTCCGAAATACCACGAAATATTTTTTCATCCAATCTTGATGATACGTGCTGGTAATGATCAGTATACAAATCCTACTTGGCTCACCAAATTTTGTTCTTCTAGTTTGAAGCGTTCGTTTACTGTAGCAGTTTTTATTTTTAGGTTTCACTCTGTTCTCTTTTATATAGATAGATGAATTTGGAACTCTAAATCCAACATGGTTTGTAGTAGCTCTTTGAAAATTGACAAAATAAAGGAGTTCTCAGTTTTGTATCTATGGTTTGTTTCCTCTTCAAGTAGCCCTAGGCACAGACTGTGGAAAAGCACTTTCATTGAGAGGGGTTGCCAAGCTTCTAAGAAATAACGAGTTTCCGAAATACCAGCAAATATTTTTTCACCCAATCTTGATGATACTTGGTGGTAATGATCGGTACACAAATCCCACTTGACTCACCAAATTTTGTTCTTCTAGGTTGAAGCGTTCGTTTACAGTAGCAGTTTTTATTTTTAGGTTTCACTCTGTTCTCTTTTATATAGATAGATGAATTTGGAACTCTTAATCCAACATGGGTTGTAGTAGCTCTTTGAAAATTGACAAAATAAAGTAGTTCTCAGTTTTGTATCTATGGTTTGTTTCCTCTTCATGTAGCCCTAGGCACAGACTGTGGAAAAGCACTTTCATTGAAAGCAGTTGCCAAGCTTCCAAGAAATATCGAGTTTCCGATAACCATCAAATATTTTTTCACCCAATCTTGATGATACTTGATGGTAATGATCGGTACAGAAATCCCACTGGACTCACCAAATTTTGTTATTCTAGGTTGAAGTGTTTGTTTACAGTAGCAGTTTATGTTTTTAGGTTTTCCTCTGTTCTCTCCTATATAGATAGATGAATTTGGAACTCTAAATATAACATGGTTTGTAGTAGCTCTTTGAAACTTGAAAAAATAAAAGAGTTCTCAGTTTTGTCTCTATGATTTGGTCCCTCTTCAATTAGCCCTAAGCACCGACTGTGCTAAAGCACTTTCATTGAAAGGGGTTGCCAAGCTTCCACGAAATTACGAGTTTCCGAAATATCAGCAAATATTTTTTCACCCAATCTTGATGATACTTGGTGGTAATGATCGGTACACAAATGCCACTTGACTCACCAAATTTTGTTCTTCTAGGTTGAAGTGTTCCTTTACAGTAGCAGTTTATATTTTTAGGTTTCCCTCGGTTCTCTCCTATATAGATAGATTAATTTGGAACTCTAAATCCAACATGCTTTGTAGTAGCATATGAAACTTGACAAAATAAACGAGTTCTTAGTTTTGTCTCTATGGTTTGTTTCCTCTTCAAGTAGCCCTAAGCAGAGTCTGTGGAAAAGCACTTTCATTGAAAAGGCTTGCCAAGCTTCCAAGAAATAACGAGTTTCCGAAATACCAGCAAATAATTTTTCACCCAATCTTGATGATACGTGGTGGTAATGACAAGCACACAAATGCCACTTGGCTCACCAAATTTTGTTCTTCTAGCTTGAAGCGTTCGTTTACAGTAGCAGTTTTTATTTTTAGGTTTCACTCTGTTCTCTGCCATATAGATAGATGAATTTGGAACTCTAAATCCAACATGGATTGTAGTAGCTCTTTGAAACTTGACAAAATAAAGGAGTTCTCAGTTTTGTCTCTATGGTTTGTTTCTCTTCAAGTAGCCCTAGGCACAGACTGTGGAAAAGCACTTTCATTGAAAGGGGTTGCCAAGCTTCCAAGAAATAACGAGTTTCCAAAATACCAGCAAATATTTTTTCACCCAATCTTGATGATACATTTTGGTAATGATCGGTACACAAATTCCACTTGACTCACCAAATTTTGTTCTTCTAGTTTGAAGCTTCGTTTACAGTAGCAGTTTATATTTTTAGGTTTCCCTCTGTTCTCTTCTATATAGATGGAAGAATTTGGAACTCTAAATCCAACATTGTTGGTAGTAGCTCTTTGAATCTTGACAAAATAAAGGAGTTCTCAGTTTTGATTCTTTCATTTGTTTCCTCTTCAATTAGCCGTAAGCAGAGACTGTGGAAAAGCACTTTCATTGAAAGGGGTTGCCAAGCTTCCAAGAACTTACGAGTCTCCGAAATACCAGGAAATATTTTTTCACCCAATCTTGATGATACGTACTGGCAATGACAAGTACACAAATCCCTCTTGGGTCACCAAATTTTGTTCTTCTAGGTTGAAGCATTCGTTTACAGTAGCAGTTTTTATTTTTAAGTTTCACTCTGTTCTCTCTTATATAGATAGATGAATTTGAAAGTCTAATTCGAACATGGTTTGTAGTAGCTCCTTGAAATATGAGAAAATAAAGGAGTTCTCAGTTTTGTCTCCATGGTTTGTTTCCTCTTCAAGTAGCCCTAGGCACACACTGTGGAAAAGCACTTTCATTGAGATGGGTTGCCAAGCTTCTAAGAAATAACGAGTTTCCAAAATACCAATAAATATTTTTTTCACCCAATCTTGATGATACTTGGTGGTAATGATCAGTATACAAATCCCAGTTGTCTCACCAAATTTTTTTCTTCTAGGTTGAAGTGACAGTCTACTGTAGCAGTTTTTATATTTAGGTTTCCCTCTGTTCTCTCCTATATATTTAGATTAATTTGGAACTCTAAATCCAACATGGTTTGTAGTAGCTTTTTGAAACTTGACAAAATAAAGGAGTTCTCAGTTTTGTCTCTATGGATTGTTTCCTCTTCAAGTAGCCCTAGGCACAGACTGTGGAAAAGCACTTTCATTGAGAGGGGTTGCCAACTTCTAAGAAATAACTAGTTTCCGAAATACCAGCAAATATTTTTTAACCCAATCTTGATGATACTTGGTGGTAATGATCGGTACAGAAATCCCACTTGACTCACCAAATTTTGTTCTTTTAGTTTGAAGTGTTTGTTTACAGTAGCAGTTTATGTTTTTAGGTTTTCCTCTGTTCTCTCCTATATAGATAGATGAATTTGGAACTCTAAATACAACATGGTTTGTAGTAGCTCTTTGAAACTTGACAAAAAAAGAGTTCTCATTTTGTCTCTATGATTTGTTTCCTCTTCAATTAGCCCTAAGCAGCGACTGTGCTAAAGCACTTTCATTGAAAGGGGTTGCCAAGCTTCCAAGAAATAACGAGTTTCCGAAATACCAGCAAATAATTTTTCACCCAATCTTAGTGACACTTGGTGGTAATGATGGGTAGAAATCCCACTTGGCTCTCCAAATTTTGTTCTTCTAGTTTGTAGCGTTCGTTTACAGTAGCAGTTTATATTTTTAGGTTTCCCTCTGTTTTCTCCTCTATAGAGAGATGAATTTGGAAATCTAAATCCAAAATGGTTTGTAGTAGCTCTTTGAAACTTGACAAAACTTAGGAGTTCTCAGTTTTGTCTTTATGGTTTGTTTCCTCTTCAAGTAGCCCTAAGCAAAGTCCTGTGGGAAAGCACTTTCATTGAAAGGGGGTTGCAAAGCTTCCAAGAAATTACGAGTTTCCGAAATATCAGCAAATATTTTTTCACCCAATCTTGATGATAGTTGGTGGTAATGATCGGTACACAAATCCCACTTGGCTCACCAAATTTTGTTCTTCTAGGTTGAAGCATTCGTTTACAGTAGCAGTTTATATTTTTAGGTTTCCCTCTGTTCTCTCCTATATAGATAGATGAATGTGGAACTCTAAATCCAACATGGTTTGTAGTAGCTCTTTGAAACTTGACAAAATAAAGGAGTTCTCAGTTTTGTCTCTATGGTTTGTTTTCTCTTCAAGTAGCCCTAGGCACAGACTGAGAAGAAGCACTTTCATTGAGAGGGGTTGCCAGGTTTCTAATAAATTACGAGTTTCCGAATTCCAGAAAATATTTTTTCACCCAACCTTGATGGTACGTGGTGGTAATGACAAGTACACATTTCCCACTTGGCTCACCAAATTTTGTTCTTCTAGGTTGAAGCGTTGGTTTACAGTAGCAGTTTTTATTTTTAGGTATCCCTCTGTTCTCTCCTATATAGATAGATGAATTTGGAATGCTAAATCCAACATGGTTTGTAGTAGCTCTTTGAAACTTGACAAAATAAAGGAGTTCTCAGTTTTGTCTCTAGGGTTTGTTTCCTCTTCAAGTAGCCCTAGGCACAGACTGTGGAAAAGCACTTTCATTGAGAGGGGTTGCCAAGCTTCTAAGAAATAACGAGTTTCCGAAATACCAGCAAATATTTTTTAAACCCAATCTTGATGATACTTGGTGGTAATGATCAGTACACAAATCCCACGTGGCTCACCCAATTTTGTTCTTCTAGGTTGAAGCGTTCGTCTACAGTAGAAATTTTATATTTAGGTTTCCCTCTGTTCCCTCCGATATAGATAGATGAATTTGGAACTCTAAATCCAACATGGTTTGTAATTATTCTTTGAAACTTGACAAACTAAAGGAGTTCTCAGTTTTGTCTTTAGGGTTTGTTTCCTCTTCAAGTAGCCCTAGGCACAGACTGGAAAAGCACTTTCATTGAGAGGGGTTGCCAAGCTTCTAAGAAATAACGAGTTTCCGAAATACCAGCAAATATTTTTTCAACCAATCTTGATGATACTTGGTAGTAATGATCGGTACACAAATCCCACTTCGCTCACCAAATTTTGTTCTTCTATGTTGAAGCTTTCGTCTACAGTAGCAGTTTTTATATTAGATTTCCCTCTGTTCTCTCCTATATAGATAGATGAATTTGGACCTCTAAATCCAACATGGTTTGTAGTAGCTCTTTGAAACTTGACAAAATAAAGGAGTTCTCAGTTTTGTCTCTATGGATTGTTTCCTCTTCAAGTAGCCCTAGGCACAGACTGTGGAAAAGCACTTTCATTGAGAGGGGTTACCAACTTCTAAGAAATAACTAGTTTCCGAAATACCAGCAAATATTTTTTCACCCAATCTTGATGATACTTGGTGGTAATGATCGGTACAGAAATCCCACTTGACTCACCAAATTTTGTTCTTTTAGTTTTAAGTGTTTGTTTACAGTAGCAGTTTATGTTTTTAGGTTTTCCTCTGTTCTCTCCTATATAGATAGATGAATTTGGAACTCTAAATACAATATGGTTTGTAGTAGCTCTTTGAAACCTGACAAAAAAAGAGTTCTCAGTTTTGTCTCTATGGTTGGTTTCCTCTTCAAGTAGCCCGAGGCACAGACTGTGGAAAAGGACTTTCATTGAGAGGGGTTGCCAAGCTTCTAAGAATACGGAGTTTCCGAAATACCAGCAAATATTTTTTCACCCAATCTTGATGATTCTTGGTTGTAATGATCGGTACACAAATCCCACTTGACTCACCAAATTTTGTTCTTCTAGGTTGAAGCGTTCGTTTACAGTAGCAGTTTTTATTTTTAGTTTTCACTCTGTTCTCTTTTATATAGATAGATGAATTTGGAACTCTTAATCCAACATGGGTTGTAGTAGCTCTTTGAAAATTGACAAAATAAAGTAGTTCTCAGTTTTGTATCTATGGTTTGTTTCCTCTTCAAGTAGCCCTAGGCACAGACTGTGGAAAAGCACTTTCATTGAAAGCAGTTGCCAAGCTTCCAAGAAATATCGAGTTTCCGATAACCATCAAATATTTTTTCACCCAATCTTGATGATACTTGATGGTAATGATCGGTACAGAAATCCCACTTGACTCACCAAATTTTGTTATTCTAGGTTGAAGTGTTTTGTTTACAGTAGCAGTTTATGTTTTTAGGTTTTCCTCTGTTCTCTCCTATATAGATAGATGAATTTGGAACTCTAAATATAACATGGTTTGTAGTAGCTCTTTGAAACTTGAAAAAATAAAAGAGTTCTCAGTTTTGTCTCTATGATTTGGTCCCTCTTCAATTAGCCCTAAGCACCGACTGTGCTAAAGCACTTTCATTGAAAGGGGTTGCCAAGCTTCCACGAAATTACGAGTTTCCGAAATATCAGCAAATATTTTTTCACCCAATCTTGATGATACTTGGTGGTAATGATCGGTACACAAATGCCACTTGACTCACCAAATTTTGTTCTTCTAGGTTGAAGTGTTCCTTTACAGTAGCAGTTTATATTTTTAGGTTTCCCTCGGTTCTCTCCTATATAGATAGATTAATTTGGAACTCTAAATCCAACATGCTTTGTAGTAGCATATTGAAACTTGACAAAATAAACGAGTTCTTAGTTTTGTCTCTATGGTTTGTTTCCTCTTCAAGTAGCCCTAAGCAGAGTCTGTGGAAAAGCACTTTCATTGAAAAGGCTTGCCAAGCTTCCAAGAAATAACGAGTTTCCGAAATACCAGCAAATAATTTTTCACCCAATCTTGATGATACGTGGTGGTAATGACAAGCACACAAATGCCACTTGGCTCACCAAATTTTGTTCTTCTAGCTTGAAGCGTTCGTTTACAGTAGCAGTTTTTATTTTTAGGTTTCACTCTGTTCTCTGCCATATAGATAGATGAATTTGGAACTCTAAATCCAACATGGATTGTAGTAGCTCTTTGAAACTTGACAAAATAAAGGAGTTCTCAGTTTTGTCTCTATGGTTTGTTTCTCTTCAAGTAGCCCCTAGGCACAGACTGTGGAAAAGCACTTTCATTGAAAGGGGTTGCCAAGCTTCCAAGAAATAACGAGTTTCCAAAATACCAGCAAATATTTTTTTCACCCAATCTTGATGATACATTTTGGTAATGATCGGTACACAAATTCCACTTGACTCACCAAATTTTGTTCTTCTAGTTTGAAGCTTCGTTTACAGTAGCAGTTTATATTTTTAGGTTTCCCTCTGTTCTCTTCTATATAGATGGAAGAATTTGGAACTCTAAATCCAACATTGTTGGTAGTAGCTCTTTGAATCTTGACAAAATAAAGGAGTTCTCAGTTTTGATTCTTTCATTTGTTTCCTCTTCAATTAGCCGTAAGCAGAGACTGTGGAAAAGCACTTTCATTGAAAGGGGTTGCCAAGCTTCCAAGAACTTACAAGTCTCCGAAATACCAGGAAATATTTTTTCACCCAATCTTGATGATACGTACTGGCAATGACAAGTACACAAATCCCTCTTGGGTCACCAAATTTGTTCTTCTAGGTTGAAGCATTCGTTTACAGTAGCAGTTTTTATTTTTAAGTTTCACTCTGTTCTCTCTTATATAGATAGATGAATTTGAAAGTCTAATTCGAACATGGTTTGTAGTAGCTCCTTGAAATATGAGAAAATAAAGGAGTTCTCAGTTTTGTCTCCATGGTTTGTTTAATCTTCAAGTAGCCCTAGGCACACACTGTGGAAAGCACTTTCATTGAGATGGGTTGCCAAGCTTCTAAGAAATAACGAGTTTCCAAAATACCAATAAATATTTTTTTCACCCAATCTTGATGATACTTGGTGGTAATGATCAGTATACAAATCCCAGTTGTCTCACCAAATTTTTTTCTTCTAGGTTGAAGTGACAGTCTACTGTAGCAGTTTTTATATTTAGGTTTCCCTCTGTTCTCTCCTATATATTTAGATTAATTTGGAACTCTAAATCCAACATGGTTTGTAGTAGCTTTTTGAAACTTGACAAAATAAAGGAGTTCTCAGTTTTGTCTCTATGGATTGTTTCCTCTTCAAGTAGCCCTAAGCACAGACTGTGGAAAAGCACTTTCATTGAGAGGGGTTGCCAACTTCTAAGAAATAACTAGTTTCCGAAATACCAGCAAATATTTTTTAACCCAATCTTGATGATACTTGGTGGTAATGATCGGTACAGAAATCCCACTTGACTCACCAAATTTTGTTCTTTTAGTTTGAAGTGTTTGTTTACAGTAGCAGTTTATGGTTTTTAGGTTTTCCTCTGTTCTCTCCTATATAGATAGATGAATTTGGAACTCTAAATACAACATGGTTTGTAGTAGCTCTTTGAAACTTGACAAAAAAAGAATTCTCATTTTGTCTCTATGATTTGTTTCCTCTTCAATTAGCCCTAAGCAGCGACTGTGCTAAAGCACTTTCATTGAAAGGGGTTGCCAAGCTTCCAAGAAATAACGAGTTTCCGAAATACCAGCAAATAATTTTTCACCCAATCTTAGTGAACACTTGGTGGTATTGATGGGTAGAAAATCCCACTTGGCTCT
>NW_027514799.1:0-122893 GCF_048772815.1 Callospermophilus lateralis | reverse complement strand
GTATCATCAAGATTTGGTGAAAAAATGTTTGCTGAGATTTCAGCAAACTAGTAGTTTTTTGGAAGCTTGGCAACCCCTTTCAAACGAAAGTGTTTTTCGCCAGTCTCTGCATGGGTTACTTCAAGAGGAAACAAACCATAGAGATAGAATTCAGAACTACTTCATTTGGTCAAGTTTCAAGGAGCTAGCACAAACCGTGTTTGATTTAGAATTCCAAACACAGCTATCTATGTAGGAGAAAACAGAGTGAAACCTAAAAATTCAAACTGTTACTGGAAACGAAAGCTTCAACCTAGAAGAATAAAATTTGGGCAGCCAAGTGGGCTTAGTGAACTGATCATTACCACCAAGTATCATCAAGATTTGGTGAAAAAATGTTTGCTGAGATTTCAGAAAACGAGTAGTTCTTTGGAAGCTTGGCAACCCCTTTCAAACGAAAGTGTTCTTCGCCAGTCTCTGCATGGGGTACTTCAAGAGGAAACAAACCATAGAGATAGAACTTAGAACTACTTCATTTTGTCAAGTTTCACGGAGCTAGCACAAACCGTGTTTGATATAGAGTTTCAAACACATCTATCTATATAGCAGAAAACAGAGTGAAACCTAAAAATTCAAAGTGTTCCTGGAAAGGAACGCTTGAACCTAGAAGAGTGAAAGTTGGGCAGCCAAGTGGGATTAGTGAACTGATCATTAGCACCAAGGATCATCAAGATTTGGTGAAAAAATGTTTGCTGAGATTTCAGCAAACTAGTAGTTTTTTGGAAGCTTGGCAACCCCTTTCAAACGAGAGTGTTTTTCGCCAGTCTCTGCATGGGGTACTTCAAGAGGAAACAAACCATAGAGATAGAACTTAGAACTACTTCATTTGGTCAAGTTTCAAGGAGCTAGCACAAACCGTGTTTGATTTAGAATTCCAAACACAGCTATCTATGTAGGAGAAAACAGAGTGAAACCTAAAAATTCAAAAAGTCACTGGAAACGAAAGCTTCAACCTAGAAGAATAAAATTTGGGCAGCCAAGTGGGATTAGTGAAGTGATCATTACCACCAAGTATCTTCAATTTTGGTGAAAAAATGTTTGCTGAGATTTCAGCAAACTAGTAGTTTTTTGGAAGCTTGGCAACCCCTTTCAAACGAAAGTGTTTTTCGCCAGTCTCTGCATGGGGTACCTCAAGAGGAAAAAACCCATAGAGATAGAACTAACAACTACTTCATTTTGTCAAGTTTCAAGGAGCTAGCACAAACCGTGTTTGATTTAGAGTTTCAAAGACATCTATCTCTATAGCAGAAAACAGAGTGAAACCTAAAATTTCAAAGTGTTACTGGAAACGAACGCTTGAACCTAGAAGAGTGAAAATTGGGCAGCCAAGTGGGCTTAGTGAACTGATCATTACCACCAAGTATCATCAAGATTTGGTGAAAAAATGTTTGCTGAGATTTCAGCAAACTAGTAGTTTTTTGGAAGCTTGGCAACCCTTTCAAACGAAAGTGTTTTCGCCAGTCTCTGCATGGGTTACTTCAAGAGGAAACAAACCATAGAGATAGAATTCAGAACTACTTCATTTGGTCAAGTTTCAAGGAGCTAGCACAAACCGTCTTTGATTTAGAATTCCAAACACAGCTATCTATGTAGGAGAAAACAGAGTGAAACCTAAAAATTCAAACTGTTACTGGAAACGAAAGCTTCAACCTAGAAGAATAAAATTTGGGCAGCCAAGTGGGCTTAGTGAACTGATCATTACCACCAAGTATCATCAAGATTTGGTGAAAAAATGTTTGCTGAGATTTCAGAAAACGAGTAGTTCTTTGGAAGCTTGGCAACCCCTTTCAAACGAAAGTGTTCTTCGCCAGTCTCTGCATGGGGTACTTCAAGAGGAAACAAACCATAGAGATAGAACTTAGAACTACTTCATTTTGTCAAGTTTCACGGAGCTAGCACAAACCGTGTTTGATATAGAGTTTCAAACACATCTATCTATATAGCAGAAAACAGAGTGAAACCTAAAAATTCAAACTGTTACTGGAAACGAACGCTTGAACCTAGAAGGGTGAAAGTTGGGCAGCCAAGTGGGATTAGTGAACTGATCATTACCACCAAGTATCATCAAGATTTGGTGAAAAAATGTTTGCTGAGATTTCAGCAAACTAGTAGTTTTTTGGAAGCTTGGCAACCCCTTTCAAACGAAAGTGTTTTTCGCCAGTCTCTACATGGGGTACTACAAGAGGAAACAAACCATAGAGATAGAACTTAGAACTACTTCATTTGGTCAAGTTTCAAGGAGCTAGCACAAACCGTGTTTGATTTAGAATTCCAAACACAGCTATCTATGTAGGAGAAAACAGAGTGAAACCTAAAAATTCAAAAAGTCACTGGAAACGAAAGCTTCAACCTAGAAAAATAAAATTTGGGCAGCCAAGTGGGATTAGTGAAGTGATCATTACCACCAAGTATCTTCAATTTTGGTGAAAAAATGTTTGCTGAGATTTCAGCAAACTAGTAGTTTTTTGGAAGCTTGGCAACCCCTTTCAAACGAAAGTGTTTTTCGCCAGTCTCTGCATGGGGTACCTCAAGAGGAAAAACCCATAGAGATAGAACTAACAACTACTTCATTTTTTCAAGTTTCAAGGAGCTAGCACAAACCGTGTTTGATTTAGAGTTTCAAAGACATCTATCTCTATAGCAGAAAACAGAGTGAAACCTAAAATTTCAAAGTGTTACTGGAAACGAACGCTTTAACCTAGAAGAGTAAAAATTGGGCTGCCAAGTGGGCTTAGTGAACTGATCATTACCACCAAGTATCATCAAGTTTTGGTGAAAAAATGTTTGCCGAGATTACAGCAAACTAGTAGTTTTTTGGAAGCTTGGCAACCCATTTAAAACGAAAGTGTTTTTCTCCAGTCTCTGCATGGGGTACTTCAAGAGGAAACAATCCATAGAGATAGAACTTAGAACTACTTCATTTGGTCAAGTTTCAAGGAGCTAGCACAAACCGTGTTTGATTTAGAGTTTCAAACACATCTATCTATAAAGCAGAAAAGAGAGTGAAACCTAAATATTCAAAGTGTTACTGGAAACGAACGCTTGAACCTAGAAGAGTGAAAATTGGGCAGCCAAGTGGGCTTAGTGAACTCATCATTACCACCAAGTATCATCAAGTTTTGGTGAAAAAATGTTTGCTGAGATTTCAGCAAACTAGTAGTTTTTTGGAAGCTTGGCAACCCCTTTAAAACGAAAGTGTTTTTCGCCAGTCTCTGCATGGGGTACTTCAAGAGGAAACAATCCATAGAGATAGAACTTAGAACTACTTCATTTGCTCAAGTTTCAAGGAGCTAGCACAAACCGTGTTTGATTTAGAGTTTCAAAAACATCTATCTATTTAGCAGAAAACAGAGTGAAACCTAAAAATTCAAAGTGTTACTGGAAACGAACGCTTGAACCTAGAAGAGTGAAAATTGGTCAGCCAAGTGGGCTTAGTGAACTGATCATTACCACCAAGTATCATCAAGATTTGGTGAAAAAATGTTTGCTGAGATTTCAGCAAACTAGTAGTTTTTTGGAAGCTTGGCAACCCCTTTCAAACGAAAGTGTTTTTCGCCAGTCTCTAGCATAGGGTACTTCAAGAGGAAACAAACCATAGAGATAGAACTTAGAACTACTTCATTTGGTCAAGTTTCAAGGAGCTAGCACAAACCGTGTTTGATTTAGAATTCCAAACACAGCTATCTATGTAGGGAAAACAGAGTGAAACCTAAAAATTCAAACTGTTACTGGAAACGAATGCTTCAACCTAGAAGAATAAAAAATTGGGCAGCCAAGTGGGATTTGTGAACTGATCATTACCACCAACTATCATCAAGATTTGGTGAAAAAATGTTTTCTGAGATTTCAGCAAATAGTAGTTTTTTGGAAGCTTGGCAACCCATTTAAAACGAAAGTGTTTTTCTCCAGTCTCTGCATGGGGTACTTCAAGAGGAAACAAACCATAGAGATAGAACTTAGAACTACTTCATTTTGTCTAGTTTCACGGAGCTAGCACAAACCGTGTTTGATTTAGAGTTTCAAACACATCTATCTATATAGCAGAAAACAGAGTGAAACCAAAAAATCAAACTGTTAATGGAAACGAACGCTTGAACCTAGAAGAGTGAAAGTTGGGCAGCCAAGTGGGATTAGTGAACTGATCATTACCACCAAGTATCATCAAGATTTGGTGAAAAAATGTTTGCTGAGATTTCAGCAAACTAGTAGTTTTTTGGAAGCTTGGCAACCCCTTTCAACGAAAGTGTTTTTCGCCAGTCTCTGCATGGGTTACTTCAAGAGGAAACAAACCATAGAGATAGAATTCAGAACTACTTCATTTGGTCAAGTTTCAAGGAGCTAGCACAAACCGTGTTTGATTTAGAATTCCAAACACAGCTATCTATGTAGGAGAAAACAGAGTGAAACCTAAAAATTCAAACTGTTACTGGAAACGAAAGCTTCAACCTAGAAGAATAAAATTTGGGCAGCCAAGTGGGCTTAGTGAACTGATCATTACCACCAAGTATCATCAAGATTTGGTGAAAAAATGTTTGCTGAGATTTCAGAAAACGAGTAGTTCTTTGGAAGCTTGGCAACCCCTTTCAAACGAAAGTGTTCTTCGCCAGTCTCTGCATGGGGTACTTCAAGAGGAAACAAACCATAGAGATAGAACTTAGAACTACTTCATTTTGTCAAGTTTCACGGAGCTAGCACAAACCGTGTTTGATATAGAGTTTCAAACACATCTATCTATATAGCAGAAAACAGAGTGAAACCTAAAAATTCAAACTGTTACTGGAAACGAATGCTTGAACATAGAAGGGTGAAAGTTGGGCAGCCAAGTGGGATTAGTGAACTGATCATTACCACCAAGTATCATCAAGATTTGGTGAAAAAATGTTTGCTGAGATTTCAGCAAACTAGTAGTTTTTTGGAAGCTTGGCAACCCTTTCAAACGAAAGTGTTTTTCGCCAGTCTCTACATGGGGTACTACAAGAGGAAACAAACCATAGAGATAGAACTTAGAACTACTTCATTTGGTCAAGTTTCAAGGAGCTAGCACAAACCGTGTTTGATTTAGAATTCCAAACACAGCTATCTATGTAGGAGAAAACAGAGTGAAACCTAAAAATTCAAAAAGTCACTGGAAACGAAAGCTTCAACCTAGAAGAATAAAATTTGGGCAGCCAAGTGGGATTAGTGAAGTGATCATTACCACCAAGTATCTTCAATTTTGGTGAAAAAATGTTTGCTGAGATTTCAGCAAACTAGTAGTTTTTTGGAAGCTTGGCAACCCCTTTCAAACGAAAGTGTTTTTCGCCAGTCTCTGCATGGGGTACCTCAAGAGGAAAAAACCCATAGAGATAGAACTAACAACTACTTCATTTTGTCAAGTTTCAAGGAGCTAGCACAAACCGTGTTTGATTTAGAGTTTCAAAGACATCTATCTCTATAGCAGAAAACAGAGTGAAACCTAAATTTCAAAGTGTTACTGGAAACGAACGCTTGAACCTAGAAGAGTGAAAATTGGGCAGCCAAGTGGGCTTAGTGAACTGATCATTACCACCAAGTATCATCAAGATTTGGTGAAAAAATGTTTGCTGAGATTTCAGCAAACTAGTAGTTTTTTGGAAGCTTGGCAACCCTTTCAAACGAAAGTGTTTTTCGCCAGTCTCTGCATGGGTTACTTCAAGAGGAAACAAACCATAGAGATAGAATTCAGAACTACTTCATTTGGTCAAGTTTCAAGGAGCTAGCACAAACCGTCTTTGATTTAGAATTCCAAACACAGCTATCTATGTAGGAGAAAACAGAGTGAAACCTAAAAATTCAAACTGTTACTGGAAACGAAAGCTTCAACCTAGAAGAATAAAATTTGGGCAGCCAAGTGGGCTTAGTGAACTGATCATTACCACCAAGTATCATCAAGATTTGGTGAAAAATGTTTGCTGAGATTTCAGAAAACGAGTAGTTCTTTGGAAGCTTGGCAACCCCTTTCAAACGAAAGTGTTCTTCGCCAGTCTCTGCATGGGGTACTTCAAGAGGAAACAAACCATAGAGATAGAACTTAGAACTACTTCATTTTGTCAAGTTTCACGGAGCTAGCACAAACCGTGTTTGATATAGAGTTTCAAACACATCTATCTATATAGCAGAAAACAGAGTGAAACCTAAAAATTCAAACTGTTACTGGAAACGAACGCTTGAACCTAGAAGGGTGAAAGTTGGGCAGCCAAGTGGGATTAGTGAACTGATCATTACCACCAAGTATCATCAAGATTTGGTGAAAAAATGTTTGCTGAGATTTCAGCAAACTAGTAGTTTTTTGGAAGCTTGGCAACCCCTTTCAAACGAAAGTGTTTTTCGCCAGTCTCTACATGGGGTACTACAAGAGGAAACAAACCATAGAGATAGAACTTAGAACTACTTCATTTGGTCAAGTTTCAAGGAGCTAGCACAAACCGTGTTTGATTTAGAATTCCAAACACAGCTATCTATGTAGGAGAAAACAGAGTGAAACCTAAAAATTCAAAAAGTCACTGGAAACGAAAGCTTCAACCTAGAAAAATAAAATTTGGGCAGCCAAGTGGGATTAGTGAAGTGATCATTACCACCAAGTATCTTCAATTTTGGTGAAAAAATGTTTGCTGAGATTTCAGCAAACTAGTAGTTTTTTGGAAGCTTGGCAACCCCTTTCAAACGAAAGTGTTTTTCGCCAGTCTCTGCATGGGGTACCTCAAGAGGAAAAAACCCATAGAGATAGAACTAACAACTACTTCATTTTTTCAAGTTTCAAGGAGCTAGCACAAACCGTGTTTGATTTAGAGTTTCAAAGACATCTATCTCTATAGCAGAAAACAGAGTGAAACCTAAAATTTCAAAGTGTTACTGGAAACGAACGCTTTAACCTAGAAGAGTAAAAATTGGGCTGCCAAGTGGGCTTAGTGAACTGATCATTACCACCAAGTATCATCAAGTTTTGGTGAAAAAATGTTTGCCGAGATTACAGCAAACTAGTAGTTTTTTGGAAGCTTGGCAACCCATTTAAAACGAAAGTGTTTTTCTCCAGTCTCTGCATGGGGTACTTCAAGAGGAAACAATCCATAGAGATAGAACTTAGAACTACTTCATTTGGTCAAGTTTCAAGGAGCTAGCACAAACCGTGTTTGATTTAGAGTTTCAAACACATCTATCTATAAAGCAGAAAAGAGAGTGAAACCTAAATATTCAAAGTGTTACTGGAAACGAACGCTTGAACCTAGAAGAGTGAAAATTGGGCAGCCAAGTGGGCTTAGTGAACTCATCATTACCACCAAGTATCATCAAGTTTTGGTGAAAAAATGTTTGCTGAGATTTCAGCAAACTAGTAGTTTTTTGGAAGCTTGGCAACCCCTTTAAAACGAAAGTGTTTTTCGCCAGTCTCTGCATGGGGTACTTCAAGAGGAAACAATCCATAGAGATAGAACTTAGAACTACTTCATTTGCTCAAGTTTCAAGGAGCTAGCACAAACCGTGTTTGATTTAGAGTTTCAAAAACATCTATCTATTTAGCAGAAAACAGAGTGAAACCTAAAAATTCAAAGTGTTACTGGAAACGAACGCTTGAACCTAGAAGAGTGAAAATTGGTCAGCCAAGTGGGCTTAGTGAACTGATCATTACCACCAAGTATCATCAAGATTTGGTGAAAAAATGTTTGCTGAGATTTCAGCAAACTAGTAGTTTTTTGGAAGCTTGGCAACCCCTTTCAAACGAAAGTGTTTTTCGCCAGTCTCTAGCATAGGGTACTTCAAGAGGAAACAAACCATAGAGATAGAACTTAGAACTACTTCATTTGGTCAAGTTTCAAGGAGCTAGCACAAACCGTGTTTGATTTAGAATTCCAAACACAGCTATCTATGTAGGGGAAAACAGAGTGAAACCTAAAAATTCAAACTGTTACTGGAAACGAATGCTTCAACCTAGAAGAATAAAAATTGGGCAGCCAAGTGGGATTTGTGAACTGATCATTACCACCAACTATCATCAAGATTTGGTGAAAAAATGTTTTCTGAGATTTCAGCAAATAGTAGTTTTTTGGAAGCTTGGCAACCCATTTAAAACGAAAGTGTTTTTCTCCAGTCTCTGCATGGGGTACTTCAAGAGGAAACAAACCATAGAGATAGAACTTAGAACTACTTCATTTTGTCTAGTTTCACGGAGCTAGCACAAACCGTGTTTGATTTAGAGTTTCAAACACATCTATCTATATAGCAGAAAACAGAGTGAAACCAAAAAATCAAACTGTTAATGGAAACGAACGCTTGAACCTAGAAGAGTGAAAGTTGGGCAGCCAAGTGGGATTAGTGAACTGATCATTACCACCAAGTATCATCAAGATTTGGTGAAAAAATGTTTGCTGAGATTTCAGCAAACTAGTAGTTTTTTGGAAGCTTGGCAACCCCTTTCAAACGAAAGTGTTTTTCGCCAGTCTCTGCATGGGTTACTTCAAGAGGAAACAAACCATAGAGATAGAATTCAGAACTACTTCATTTGGTCAAGTTTCAAGGAGCTAGCACAAACCGTGTTTGATTTAGAATTCCAAACACAGCTATCTATGTAGGAGAAAACAGAGTGAAACCTAAAAATTCAAACTGTTACTGGAAACGAAAGCTTCAACCTAGAAGAATAAAATTTGGGCAGCCAAGTGGGCTTAGTGAACTGATCATTACCACCAAGTATCATCAAGATTTGGTGAAAAAATGTTTGCTGAGATTTCAGAAAACGAGTAGTTCTTTGGAAGCTTGGCAACCCCTTTCAAACGAAAGTGTTCTTCGCCAGTCTCTGCATGGGGTACTTCAAGAGGAAACAAACCATAGAGATAGAACTTAGAACTACTTCATTTTGTCAAGTTTCACGGAGCTAGCACAAACCGTGTTTGATATAGAGTTTCAAACACATCTATCTATATAGCAGAAAACAGAGTGAAACCTAAAAATTCAAACTGTTACTGGAAACGAATGCTTGAACATAGAAGGGTGAAAGTTGGGCAGCCAAGTGGGATTAGTGAACTGATCATTACCACCAAGTATCATCAAGATTTGGTGAAAAAATGTTTGCTGAGATTTCAGCAAACTAGTAGTTTTTTGGAAGCTTGGCAACCCCTTTCAAACGAAAGTGTTTTTCGCCAGTCTCTACATGGGGTACTACAAGAGGAAACAAACCATAGAGATAGAACTTAGAACTACTTCATTTGGTCAAGTTTCAAGGAGCTAGCACAAACCGTGTTTGATTTAGAATTCCAAACACAGCTATCTATGTAGGAGAAAACAGAGTGAAACCTAAAAATTCAAAAAGTCACTGGAAACGAAAGCTTCAACCTAGAAGAATAAAATTTGGGCAGCCAAGTGGGATTAGTGAAGTGATCATTACCACCAAGTATCTTCAATTTTGGTGAAAAAATGTTTGCTGAGATTTCAGCAAACTAGTAGTTTTTTGGAAGCTTGGCAACCCCTTTCAAACGAAAGTGTTTTTCGCCAGTCTCTGCATGGGGTACCTCAAGAGGAAAAAACCCATAGAGATAGAACTAACAACTACTTCATTTTGTCAAGTTTCAAGGAGCTAGCACAAACCGTGTTTGATTTAGAGTTTCAAAGACATCTATCTCTATAGCAGAAAACAGAGTGAAACCTAAAATTTCAAAGTGTTACTGGAAACGAACGCTTGAACCTAGAAGAGTGAAAATTGGGCAGCCAAGTGGGCTTAGTGAACTGATCATTACCACCAAGTATCATCAAGATTTGGTGAAAAAATGTTTGCTGAGATTTCAGCAAACTAGTAGTTTTTTGGAAGCTTGGCAACCCCTTTCAAACGAAAGTGTTTTTCGCCAGTCTCTGCATGGGTTACTTCAAGAGGAAACAAACCATAGAGATAGAATTCAGAACTACTTCATTTGGTCAAGTTTCAAGGAGCTAGCACAAACCGTCTTTGATTTAGAATTCCAAACACAGCTATCTATGTAGGAGAAAACAGAGTGAAACCTAAAAATTCAAACTGTTACTGGAAACGAAAGCTTCAACCTAGAAGAATAAAATTTGGGCAGCCAAGTGGGCTTAGTGAACTGATCATTACCACCAAGTATCATCAAGATTTGGTGAAAAAATGTTTGCTGAGATTTCAGAAAACGAGTAGTTCTTTGGAAGCTTGGCAACCCCTTTCAAACGAAAGTGTTCTTCGCCAGTCTCTGCATGGGGTACTTCAAGAGGAAACAAACCATAGAGATAGAACTTAGAACTACTTCATTTTGTCAAGTTTCACGGAGCTAGCACAAACCGTGTTTGATATAGAGTTTCAAACACATCTATCTATATAGCAGAAAACAGAGTGAAACCTAAAAATTCAAACTGTTACTGGAAACGAATGCTTGAACATAGAAGGGTGAAAGTTGGGCAGCCAAGTGGGATTAGTGAACTGATCATTACCACCAAGTATCATCAAGATTTGGTGAAAAAATGTTTGCTGAGATTTCAGCAAACTAGTAGTTTTTTGGAAGCTTGGCAACCCCTTTCAAACGAAAGTGTTTTTCGCCAGTCTCTACATGGGGTACTACAAGAGGAAACAAACCATAGAGATAGAACTTAGAACTACTTCATTTGGTCAAGTTTCAAGGAGCTAGCACAAACCGTGTTTGATTTAGAATTCCAAACACAGCTATCTATGTAGGAGAAAACAGAGTGAAACCTAAAAATTCAAAAAGTCACTGGAAACGAAAGCTTCAACCTAGAAGAATAAAATTTGGGCAGCCAAGTGGGATTAGTGAAGTGATCATTACCACCAAGTATCTTCAATTTTGGTGAAAAAATGTTTGCTGAGATTTCAGCAAACTAGTAGTTTTTTGGAAGCTTGGCAACCCCTTTCAAACGAAAGTGTTTTTCGCCAGTCTCTGCATGGGGTACCTCAAGAGGAAAAAACCCATAGAGATAGAACTAACAACTACTTCATTTTTTCAAGTTTCAAGGAGCTAGCACAAACCGTGTTTGATTTAGAGTTTCAAAGACATCTATCTCTATAGCAGAAAACAGAGTGAAACCTAAAATTTCAAAGTGTTACTGGAAACGAACGCTTGAACCTAGAAGAGTGAAAATTGGGCAGCCAAGTGGGCTTAGTGAACTGATCATTACCACCAAGTATCATCAAGATTTGGTGAAAAAATGTTTGCTGAGATTTCAGCAAACTAGTAGTTTTTTGGAAGCTTGGCAACCCCTTTCAAACGAAAGTGTTTTTCGCCAGTCTCTGCATGGGTTACTTCAAGAGGAAACAAACCATAGAGATAGAATTCAGAACTACTTCATTTGGTCAAGTTTCAAGGAGCTAGCACAAACCGTCTTTGATTTAGAATTCCAAACACAGCTATCTATGTAGGAGAAAACAGAGTGAAACCTAAAAATTCAAACTGTTACTGGAAACGAAAGCTTCAACCTAGAAGAATAAAATTTGGGCAGCCAAGTGGGCTTAGTGAACTGATCATTACCACCAAGTATCATCAAGATTTGGTGAAAAAATGTTTGCTGAGATTTCAGAAAACGAGTAGTTCTTTGGAAGCTTGGCAACCCCTTTCAAACGAAAGTGTTCTTCGCCAGTCTCTGCATGGGGTACTTCAAGAGGAAACAAACCATAGAGATAGAACTTAGAACTACTTCATTTTGTCAAGTTTCACGGAGCTAGCACAAACCGTGTTTGATATAGAGTTTCAAACACATCTATCTATATAGCAGAAAACAGAGTGAAACCTAAAAATTCAAACTGTTACTGGAAACGAACGCTTGAACCTAGAAGGGTGAAAGTTGGGCAGCCAAGTGGGATTAGTGAACTGATCATTACCACCAAGTATCATCAAGATTTGGTGAAAAAATGTTTGCTGAGATTTCAGCAAACTAGTAGTTTTTTGGAAGCTTGGCAACCCCTTTCAAACGAAAGTGTTTTTCGCCAGTCTCTACATGGGGTACTACAAGAGGAAACAAACCATAGAGATAGAACTTAGAACTACTTCATTTGGTCAAGTTTCAAGGAGCTAGCACAAACCGTGTTTGATTTAGAATTCCAAACACAGCTATCTATGTAGGAGAAAACAGAGTGAAACCTAAAAATTCAAAAAGTCACTGGAAACGAAAGCTTCAACCTAGAAAAATAAAATTTGGGCAGCCAAGTGGGATTAGTGAAGTGATCATTACCACCAAGTATCTTCAATTTTGGTGAAAAAATGTTTGCTGAGATTTCAGCAAACTAGTAGTTTTTTGGAAGCTTGGCAACCCCTTTCAAACGAAAGTGTTTTTCGCCAGTCTCTGCATGGGGTACCTCAAGAGGAAAAAACCCATAGAGATAGAACTAACAACTACTTCATTTTTTCAAGTTTCAAGGAGCTAGCACAAACCGTGTTTGATTTAGAGTTTCAAAGACATCTATCTCTATAGCAGAAAACAGAGTGAAACCTAAAATTTCAAAGTGTTACTGGAAACGAACGCTTTAACCTAGAAGAGTAAAAATTGGGCTGCCAAGTGGGCTTAGTGAACTGATCATTACCACCAAGTATCATCAAGTTTTGGTGAAAAAATGTTTGCCGAGATTACAGCAAACTAGTAGTTTTTTGGAAGCTTGGCAACCCATTTAAAACGAAAGTGTTTTTCTCCAGTCTCTGCATGGGGTACTTCAAGAGGAAACAATCCATAGAGATAGAACTTAGAACTACTTCATTTGGTCAAGTTTCAAGGAGCTAGCACAAACCGTGTTTGATTTAGAGTTTCAAACACATCTATCTATAAAGCAGAAAAGAGAGTGAAACCTAAATATTCAAAGTGTTACTGGAAACGAACGCTTGAACCTAGAAGAGTGAAAATTGGGCAGCCAAGTGGGCTTAGTGAACTCATCATTACCACCAAGTATCATCAAGTTTTGGTGAAAAAATGTTTGCTGAGATTTCAGCAAACTAGTAGTTTTTTGGAAGCTTGGCAACCCCTTTAAAACGAAAGTGTTTTTCGCCAGTCTCTGCATGGGGTACTTCAAGAGGAAACAATCCATAGAGATAGAACTTAGAACTACTTCATTTGCTCAAGTTTCAAGGAGCTAGCACAAACCGTGTTTGATTTAGAGTTTCAAAAACATCTATCTATTTAGCAGAAAACAGAGTGAAACCTAAAAATTCAAAGTGTTACTGGAAACGAACGCTTGAACCTAGAAGAGTGAAAATTGGTCAGCCAAGTGGGCTTAGTGAACTGATCATTACCACCAAGTATCATCAAGATTTGGTGAAAAAATGTTTGCTGAGATTTCAGCAAACTAGTAGTTTTTTGGAAGCTTGGCAACCCCTTTCAAACGAAAGTGTTTTTCGCCAGTCTCTAGCATAGGGTACTTCAAGAGGAAACAAACCATAGAGATAGAACTTAGAACTACTTCATTTGGTCAAGTTTCAAGGAGCTAGCACAAACCGTGTTTGATTTAGAATTCCAAACACAGCTATCTATGTAGGGGAAAACAGAGTGAAACCTAAAAATTCAAACTGTTACTGGAAACGAATGCTTCAACCTAGAAGAATAAAAATTGGGCAGCCAAGTGGGATTTGTGAACTGATCATTACCACCAACTATCATCAAGATTTGGTGAAAAAATGTTTTCTGAGATTTCAGCAAATAGTAGTTTTTTGGAAGCTTGGCAACCCATTTAAAACGAAAGTGTTTTTCTCCAGTCTCTGCATGGGGTACTTCAAGAGGAAACAAACCATAGAGATAGAACTTACAACTACTTCATTTTGTAAAGTTTCAAGGAGCTAGCACAAACCGTGTTTGATTTAGAGTTTCAAAGACATCTATCTATATAGCAGAAAACAGAGTGAAACCTAAAATTTCAACGTGTTACTGGAAACGAACGCTTGAACCTAGAAGAGTAAAAATTGGGCAGCCAAGTGGGCTTACTGAACTGATCATTACCACCAAGTATCATCAAGTTTTGGTGAAAAAATGTTTGCTGAGATTTCAGCAAACTTGTAGTTTTTTGGAAGCTTGGCAACCCCTTTCAAACGAAAGTGTTTTTCGCCAGTCTCTGCATGGGGTACTTCAAGAGGAAACAAACCATAGAGATAGAACTTAGAACTACTTCATTTGGTCAAGTTTCAAGGAGCTAGCACAAACCGTGTTTGATTTAGAGTTTCAAACACATCTATCTATATAGCAGAAAACAGAGTGAAACCTAAAAATTCAAAGTGTTACTGGAAACGAACGCTTGAACCTAGAAGAGTGAAAGTTGGGCAGCCAAGTGGGATTAGTGAACTGATTATTACCACCAAGTATCATCAAGATTTGGTGAAAAAATATTTGCTGAGATTTCAGCAAACTAGTAGTTTTTTGGAAGCTTGGCAACCCCTTTCAAACGAAAGTGTTTTTCGCCAGTCTCTACATGGGGTACTTCAAGAGGAAACAAACCATAGAGATAGAACTTAGAACTACTTCATTTGGCCAAGTTTCAAGGAGCTAGCACAAACCGTGTTTGATTTAGAAGTCCAAACACAGCTATCTATGTAGGAGAAAACAGAGTGAAACCTAAAAATTCAAACAGTCACTGGAAACGAAAGCTTCAACCTAGAAGAATAAAATTTGGCAGCCAAGTGGGATTAGTGAAGTGATCATTACCACCAAGTATCATCAAGATTTGGTGAAAAAATGTTTGCTGAGATTTCAGCAAACTAGTAGTTTTTTGGAAGCTTGGCAACCCCTTTCTAACGAAAGTGTTTTTCGCCAGTCTCTGCATGGGGTACTTCAAGAGGAAACAAACCATAGAGATAGAACTTAGAACTACTTCATTTTGTCAAGTTTCACGGAGCTAGCACAAACCGTGTTTGATTTAGAGTTTCAAACACATCTATCTATATAACAGAAAACAGAGTGAAACCAGAAAATCAAACTGTTACTGGAAACGAACGCTTGAACCTAGAAGAGTGAATGTTGGGCAGCCAAGTGGGATTAGAGAACTGATAATTACCACCAAGTATCATCAAGATTTGGTGAAAAAATGTTTGCTGAGATTTCAGCAAACTAGTAGTTTTTTGGAAGCTTGGCAACCCCTTTCAAACGAAAGTGTTCTTCGCCAGTCTCTGCATGGGGTACTTCAAGAGGAAACAAACCATAGAGATAGAACTTAGAACTACTTCATTTTGTCAAGTTTCACGGAGCTAGCACAAACCGTGTTTGATTTAGAGTTTCAAACACATCTATCTATATAACAGAAAACAGAGTGAAACCTAAAAATTCAAACTGTTACTGGAAACGAACGCTTGAACCTAGAAGAGTGAAAGTTGGGCAGTCAAGTGGGATTAGAGAACTGATAATTACCACCAAGTATCATCAAGATTTGGTGAAAAAATGTTTGCTGAGATTTCAGCAAACTAGTAGTTTTTTGGAAGCTTGGCAACCCCTTTCAAACGAAAGTGTTTTTCGCCAGTCTCTGCATGGGGTACTTCAAGAGGAAACAAACCATAGAGATAGAACTTAGAACTACTTCATTTTGTCAAGTTTCACGGAGCTAGCACAAACCGTGTTTGATTTAGAGTTTCAAACACATCTATCTATATAGCAGAAAACAGAGTGAAACCTAAAAATTCAAACTGTTACTGGAAACGAACGCTTGAACCTAGAAGAGTGAAAGTTGGGCAGCCAAGTGGGATTAGTGAACTGATCATTACCAGCAAGTATCATCAAGATTTGGTGAAAAAATGTTTGCTGAGATTTCAGCAAACTAGTAGTTTTTTGGAAGCTTGGCAACCCCTTTCAAACGAAAGTGTTTTTCGCCAGTCTCTGCATGGGTTACTTCAAGAGGAAACAAACCATAGAGATAGAATTCAGAACTACTTCATTTGGTCAAGTTTCAAGGAGCTAGCACAAACCGTCTTTGATTTAGAATTCCAAACACAGCTATCTATGTAGGAGAAAACAGAGTGAAACCTAAAAATTCAAACTGTTACTGGAAACGAAAGCTTCAACCTAGAAGAATAAAATTTGGGCAGCCAAGTGGGCTTAGTGAACTGATCATTACCACCAAGTATCATCAAGATTTGGTGAAAAAATGTTTGCTGAGATTTCAGAAAACGAGTAGTTCTTTGGAAGCTTGGCAACCCCTTTCAAACGAAAGTGTTCTTCGCCAGTCTCTGCATGGGGTACTTCAAGAGGAAACAAACCATAGAGATAGAACTTAGAACTACTTCATTTTGTCAAGTTTCACGGAGCTAGCACAAACCGTGTTTGATATAGAGTTTCAAACACATCTATCTATATAGCAGAAAACAGAGTGAAACCTAAAAATTCAAACTGTTACTGGAAACGAACGCTTGAACCTAGAAGGGTGAAAGTTGGGCAGCCAAGTGGGATTAGTGAACTGATCATTACCACCAAGTATCATCAAGATTTGGTGAAAAAATGTTTGCTGAGATTTCAGCAAACTAGTAGTTTTTTGGAAGCTTGGCAACCCCTTTCAAACGAAAGTGTTTTTCGCCAGTCTCTACATGGGGTACTACAAGAGGAAACAAACCATAGAGATAGAACTTAGAACTACTTCATTTGGTCAAGTTTCAAGGAGCTAGCACAAACCGTGTTTGATTTAGAATTCCAAACACAGCTATCTATGTAGGAGAAAACAGAGTGAAACCTAAAAATTCAAAAAGTCACTGGAAACGAAAGCTTCAACCTAGAAGAATAAAATTTGGGCAGCCAAGTGGGATTAGTGAAGTGATCATTACCACCAAGTATCTTCAATTTTGGTGAAAAAATGTTTGCTGAGATTTCAGCAAACTAGTAGTTTTTTGGAAGCTTGGCAACCCCTTTCAAACGAAAGTGTTTTTCGCCAGTCTCTGCATGGGGTACCTCAAGAGGAAAAAACCCATAGAGATAGAACTAACAACTACTTCATTTTTTCAAGTTTCAAGGAGCTAGCACAAACCGTGTTTGATTTAGAGTTTCAAAGACATCTATCTCTATAGCAGAAAACAGAGTGAAACCTAAAATTTCAAAGTGTTACTGGAAACGAACGCTTTAACCTAGAAGAGTAAAAATTGGGCTGCCAAGTGGGCTTAGTGAACTGATCATTACCACCAAGTATCATCAAGTTTTGGTGAAAAAATGTTTGCCGAGATTACAGCAAACTAGTAGTTTTTTGGAAGCTTGGCAACCCATTTAAAACGAAAGTGTTTTTCTCCAGTCTCTGCATGGGGTACTTCAAGAGGAAACAATCCATAGAGATAGAACTTAGAACTACTTCATTTGGTCAAGTTTCAAGGAGCTAGCACAAACCGTGTTTGATTTAGAGTTTCAAACACATCTATCTATAAAGCAGAAAAGAGAGTGAAACCTAAATATTCAAAGTGTTACTGGAAACGAACGCTTGAACCTAGAAGAGTGAAAATTGGGCAGCCAAGTGGGCTTAGTGAACTCATCATTACCACCAAGTATCATCAAGTTTTGGTGAAAAAATGTTTGCTGAGATTTCAGCAAACTAGTAGTTTTTTTTAAGCTTGCAACCCCTTTAAAACGAAAGTGTTTTTCGCCAGTATCTGCATGGGGTACTTCAAGAGGAAACAATCCATAGAGATAGAACTTAGAACTACTTCATTTGCTCAAGTTTCAAGGAGCTAGCACAAACCGTGTTTGATTTAGAGTTTCAAAAACATCTATCTATTTAGCAGAAAACAGAGTGAAACCTAAAAATTCAAAGTGTTACTGGAAACGAACGCTTGAACCTAGAAGAGTGAAAATTGGTCAGCCAAGTGGGCTTAGTGAACTGATCATTACCACCAAGTATCATCAAGATTTGGTGAAAAAATGTTTGCTGAGATTTCAGCAAACTAGTAGTTTTTTGGAAGCTTGGCAACCCCTTTCAAACGAAAGTGTTTTTCGCCAGTCTCTAGCATAGGGTACTTCAAGAGGAAACAAACCATAGAGATAGAACTTAGAACTACTTCATTTGGTCAAGTTTCAAGGAGCTAGCACAAACCGTGTTTGATTTAGAATTCCAAACACAGCTATCTATGTAGGGGAAAACAGAGTGAAACCTAAAAATTCAAACTGTTACTGGAAACGAATGCTTCAACCTAGAAGAATAAAAATTGGGCAGCCAAGTGGGATTTGTGAACTGATCATTACCACCAACTATCATCAAGATTTGGTGAAAAAATGTTTTCTGAGATTTCAGCAAATAGTAGTTTTTTGGAAGCTTGGCAACCCATTTAAAACGAAAGTGTTTTTCTCCAGTCTCTGCATGGGGTACTTCAAGAGGAAACAAACCATAGAGATAGAACTTACAACTACTTCATTTTGTAAAGTTTCAAGGAGCTAGCACAAACCGTGTTTGATTTAGAGTTTCAAAGACATCTATCTATATAGCAGAAAACAGAGTGAAACCCAAAATTTCAACGTGTTACTGGAAACGAACGCTTGAACCTAGAAGAGTAAAAATTGGGCAGCCAAGTGGGCTTACTGAACTGATCATTACCACCAAGTATCATCAAGTTTTGGTGAAAAAATGTTTGCTGAGATTTCAGCAAACTTGTAGTTTTTTGGAAGCTTGGCAACCCCTTTCAAACGAAAGTGTTTTTCGCCAGTCTCTGCATGGGGTACTTCAAGAGGAAACAAACCATAGAGATAGAACTTAGAACTACTTCATTTGGTCAAGTTTCAAGGAGCTAGCACAAACCGTGTTTGATTTAGAGTTTCAAACACATCTATCTATATAGCAGAAAACAGAGTGAAACCTAAAAATTCAAAGTGTTACTGGAAACGAACGCTTGAACCTAGAAGAGTGAAAGTTGGGCAGCCAAGTGGGATTAGTGAACTGATTATTACCACCAAGTATCATCAAGATTTGGTGAAAAAATATTTGCTGAGATTTCAGCAAACTAGTAGTTTTTTGGAAGCTTGGCAACCCCTTTCAAACGAAAGTGTTTTTCGCCAGTCTCTACATGGGGTACTTCAAGAGGAAACAAACCATAGAGATAGAACTTAGAACTACTTCATTTGGCCAAGTTTCAAGGAGCTAGCACAAACCGTGTTTGATTTAGAAGTCCAAACACAGCTATCTATGTAGGAGAAAACAGAGTGAAACCTAAAAATTCAAACAGTCACTGGAAACGAAAGCTTCAACCTAGAAGAATAAAATTTGGCAGCCAAGTGGGATTAGTGAAGTGATCATTACCACCAAGTATCATCAAGATTTGGTGAAAAAATGTTTGCTGAGATTTCAGCAAACTAGTAGTTTTTTGGAAGCTTGGCAACCCCTTTCTAACGAAAGTGTTTTTCGCCAGTCTCTGCATGGGGTACTTCAAGAGGAAACAAACCATAGAGATAGAACTTAGAACTACTTCATTTTGTCAAGTTTCACGGAGCTAGCACAAACCGTGTTTGATTTAGAGTTTCAAACACATCTATCTATATAACAGAAAACAGAGTGAAACCAAAAAATCAAACTGTTACTGGAAACGAACGCTTGAACCTAGAAGAGTGAATGTTGGGCAGCCAAGTGGGATTAGAGAACTGATAATTACCACCAAGTATCATCAAGATTTGGTGAAAAAATGTTTGCTGAGATTTCAGCAAACTAGTAGTTTTTTGGAAGCTTGGCAACCCCTTTCAAACGAAAGTGTTCTTCGCCAGTCTCTGCATGGGGTACTTCAAGAGGAAACAAACCATAGAGATAGAACTTAGAACTACTTCATTTTGTCAAGTTTCACGGAGCTAGCACAAACCGTGTTTGATTTAGAGTTTCAAACACATCTATCTATATAACAGAAAACAGAGTGAAACCTAAAAATTCAAACTGTTACTGGAAACGAACGCTTGAACCTAGAAGAGTGAAAGTTGGGCAGTCAAGTGGGATTAGAGAACTGATAATTACCACCAAGTATCATCAAGATTTGGTGAAAAAATATTTGCTGAGATTTCAGCAAACTAGTAGTTTTTTGGAAGCTTGGCAACCCCTTTCAAACGAAAGTGTTTTTCGCCAGTCTCTGCATGGGGTACTTCAAGAGGAAACAAACCATAGAGATAGAACTTAGAACTACTTCATTTTGTCAAGTTTCACGGAGCTAGCACAAACCGTGTTTGATTTAGAGTTTCAAACACATCTATCTATATAGCAGAAAACAGAGTGAAACCTAAAAATTCAAACTGTTACTGGAAACGAACGCTTGAACCTAGAAGAGTGAAAGTTGGGCAGCCAAGTGGGATTAGTGAACTGATCATTACCAGCAAGTATCATCAAGATTTGGTGAAAAAATGTTTGCTGAGATTTCAGCAAACTAGTAGTTTTTTGGAAGCTTGGCAACCCCTTTCAAACGAAAGTGTTTTTCGCCAGTCTCTACATGGGGTACTTCAAGAGGAAACAAACCATAGAGATAGAACTTAGAACTACTTCATTTGGCCAAGTTTCAAGGAGCTAGCACAAACCGTGTTTGATTTAGAATTCCAAACACAGCTATCTATGTAGGAGAAAACAGAGTGAAACCTAAAAATTCAAACAGTCACTGGAAACAAAAGCTTCAACCTAGAAGAATAAAATTTGGGCAGCCAAGTGGGATTAGTGAAGTGATCATTACCACCAAGTATCATCAAGATTTGGTGAAAAAATGTTTGCTGAGATTTCAGCAAACTAGTAGTTTTTTGGAAGCTTGGCAACCCCTTTCAAAAGAAAGTGTTTTTCACCAGTCTCTGCATGGGGTACCTCAAGAGGAAAAAAACCATAGAGATAGAACTAACAACTACTTCATTTTGTCAAGTTTCAAGGAGCTAGCACAAACCGTGTTTGATTTAGAGTTTCAAAGACATCTATCTATATAGCAGAAAACAGAGTGAAACCTAAAATTTCAAAGTGTTACTGGAAACGAACGCTTGAACCTAGAAGAGTGAAAATTGGGCAGCCAAGTGGGCTTAGTGAACTGATCATTACCACCAAGTATCATCAAGATTTGGTGAAAAAATGTTTGCTGAGATTTCAGCAAACTAGTAGTTTTTTGGAAGCTTGGCAACCCCTTTCAAACGAAAGTGTTCTTCGCCAGTCTCTGCATGGGGTACTTCAAGAGGAAACAAACCATAGAGATAGAACTTAGAACTACTTCATTTTGTCAATTTTCACGGAGCTAGCACAAACCGTGTTTGATTTAGAGTTTCAAACACATCTATCTATATAACAGAAAACAGAGTGAAACCTAAAAATTCAAAGTGTTACTGGAAACGAACGCTTGAACCTAGAAGAGTGAAAGTTGGGCAGCCAAGTGGGATTAGAGAACTGATAATTACCACCAAGTATCATCAAGATTTGGTGAAAAAATGTTTGCTGAGATTTCAGCAAACTAGTAGTTTTTTGGAAGCTTGGCAACCCCTTTCAAACGAAAGTGTTTTTCGCCAGTCTCTGCATGGGGTACTTCAAGAGGAAACAAACCATAGAGATAGAACTTAGAACTACTTCATTTTGTCAAGTTTCACGGAGCTAGCACAAACCGTGTTTGATTTAGAGTTTCAAACACATCTATCTATATAGCAGAAAACAGAGTGAAACCTAAAAATTCAAACTGTTACTGGAAACGAACGCTTGAACCTAGAAGAGTGAAAGTTGGGCAGCCAAGTGGGATTAGTGAAGTGATCATTACCACCAAGTATCATCAAGATTTGGTGAAAAAATGTTTGCTGAGATTTCAGCAAACTAGTATTTTTTTGGAAGCTTGGCAACCCCTTTCAAACGAAATTGTTTTTCGCCAGTCTCTACATGGGGTACTTCAAGAGGAAACAACCCATAGAGATAGAACTTAGAACTACTTCATTTGGCCAAGTTTCAAGGAGCTAGCACAAACCGTGTTTGATTTAGAATTCCAAACACAGCCATCTATGTAGGAGAAAACAGAGTGAAACCTAAAAATTCAAACAGTCACTGGAAACAAAAGCTTCAACCTAGAAGAATAAAATTTGGGCAGCCAAGTGGGATTAGTGAAGTGATCATTACCACCAAGTATCATCAAGATTTGGTGAAAAAATATTTGCTGAGATTTCAGCAAACTAGTAGTTTTTTGGAAGCTTGGCAACCCCTTTCAAAAGAAAGTGTTTTTCGCCAGTCTCTGCATGGGGTACCTCAAGAGGAAAAAAACCATAGAGATAGAACTAACAACTACTTCATTTTGTCAAGTTTCAAGGAGCTAGCACAAACCGTGTTTGATTTAGAGTTTCAAAGACATCTATCTATATAGCAGAAAACAGAGTGAAACCTAAAATTTCAAAGTGTTACTGGAAAAGAACGCTTGAACCTAGAAGAGTAAAAATTGGGCTGCCAAGTGGGCTTAGTGAACTGATCATTACCACCAAGTATCATCAAGTTTTGGTGAAAAAATGCTTGCTGAGATTTCAGCAAACTAGTAGTTTTTTGGAAGCTTGGCAACCCCTTTCAAACGAAAGTGTTTTTCGCCAGTCTCTACATGGGGTCCTTCAAGAGGAAACAAACCATAGAGATAGAACTTAGAACTACTTCATTTGGCCAAGTTTCAAGGAGCTAGCACAAACCGTGTTTGATTTAGAATTCCAAACACAGCTATCTATGTAGGAGAAAACAGAGTGAAACCTAAATATTCAACCAGTCACTGGAAACAAAAGCTTCAACCTAGAAGAATAAAATTTGGGCAGCCAAGTGGGATTAGTGAAGTGATCATTACCAACAAGTATCATCAAGATTTGGTGAAAAAATGTTTGCTGAAATTTCAGCAAACTAGTAGTTTTTTGGAAGCTTGGCAACCCCTTTCAAACGAAAGTGTTTTTCGCCAGTCTCTGCATGGGGTACCTCAAGAGGAAAAAAACCATAGAGATAGAACTAACAACTACTTCATTTTGTCAAGTTTCAATTAGCTAGCACAAACCGTGTTTGATTTAGAATTCCAAACACAGCTATCTATGTAGGAGAAAACAGAGTGAAACCTAAAAATTCAAACTGTTACTGGAAACGAAAGCTTCAACCTAGAAGAGTAAAAATTGGGCTGCCAAGTGGGCTTAGTGAACTGACCATTACCACCAAGTATCATCAAGTTTTGGTGAAAAAATGTTTGCCGAGATTACAGCAAACTAGTAGTTTTTTGGAAGCTTGGCAACCCATTTAAAACGAAAGTGTTTTTCTCCAGTCTCTGCATGGGGTACTTCAAGAGGAAACAAACCATAGAGATAGAACTTACAACTACTTCATTTTGTAAAGTTTCAAGGAGCTAGCACAAACCGTGTTTGATTTAGAGTTTCAAAGACATCTATCTATATAGCAGAAAACAGAGTGAAACCTAAAATTTCAACGTGTTACTGGAAACGAACGCTTGAACCTAGAAGAGTAAAAATTGGGCAGCCAAGTGGGCTTACTGAACTGATCATTACCACCAAGTATCATCAAGTTTTGGTGAAAAAATGTTTGCTGAGATTTCAGCAAACTTGTAGTTTTTTGGAAGCTTGGCAACCCCTTTCAAACGAAAGTGTTTTTCGCCAGTCTCTGCATGGGGTACTTCAAGAGGAAACAAACCATAGAGATAGAACTTAGAACTACTTCATTTGGTCAAGTTTCAAGGAGCTAGCACAAACCGTGTTTGATTTAGAGTTTCAAACACATCTATCTATATAGCAGAAAACAGAGTGAAACCTAAAAATTCAAAGTGTTACTGGAAACGAACGCTTGAACCTAGAAGAGTGAAAGTTGGGCAGCCAAGTGGGATTAGTGAACTGATTATTACCACCAAGTATCATCAAGATTTGGTGAAAAAATATTTGCTGAGATTTCAGCAAACTAGTAGTTTTTTGGAAGCTTGGCAACCCCTTTCAAAAGAAAGTGTTTTTCGCCAGTCTCTACATGGGGTACTTCAAGAGGAAACAAACCATAGAGATAGAACTTAGAACTACTTCATTTGGCCAAGTTTCAAGGAGCTAGCACAAACCGTGTTTGATTTAGAAGTCCAAACACAGCTATCTATGTAGGAGAAAACAGAGTGAAACCTAAAAATTCAAACAGTCACTGGAAACGAAAGCTTCAACCTAGAAGAATAAAATTTGGCAGCCAAGTGGGATTAGTGAAGTGATCATTACCACCAAGTATCATCAAGATTTGGTGAAAAAATGTTTGCTGAGATTTCAGCAAACTAGTAGTTTTTTGGAAGCTTGGCAACCCCTTTCTAACGAAAGTGTTTTTCGCCAGTCTCTGCATGGGGTACTTCAAGAGGAAACAAACCATAGAGATAGAACTTAGAACTACTTCATTTTGTCAAGTTTCACGGAGCTAGCACAAACCGTGTTTGATTTAGAGTTTCAAACACATCTATCTATATAACAGAAAACAGAGTGAAACCAAAAAATCAAACTGTTACTGGAAACGAACGCTTGAACCTAGAAGAGTGAATGTTGGGCAGCCAAGTGGGATTAGAGAACTGATAATTACCACCAAGTATCATCAAGATTTGGTGAAAAAATGTTTGCTGAGATTTCAGCAAACTAGTAGTTTTTTGGAAGCTTGGCAACCCCTTTCAAACGAAAGTGTTCTTCGCCAGTCTCTGCATGGGGTACTTCAAGAGGAAACAAACCATAGAGATAGAACTTAGAACTACTTCATTTTGTCAAGTTTCACGGAGCTAGCACAAACCGTGTTTGATTTAGAGTTTCAAACACATCTATCTATATAACAGAAAACAGAGTGAAACCTAAAAATTCAAACTGTTACTGGAAACGAACGCTTGAACCTAGAAGAGTGAAAGTTGGGCAGTCAAGTGGGATTAGAGAACTGATAATTACCACCAAGTATCATCAAGATTTGGTGAAAAAATGTTTGCTGAGATTTCAGCAAACTAGTAGTTTTTTGGAAGCTTGGCAACCCCTTTCAAACGAAAGTGTTTTTCGCCAGTCTCTGCATGGGGTACTTCAAGAGGAAACAAACCATAGAGATAGAACTTAGAACTACTTCATTTTGTCAAGTTTCACGGAGCTAGCACAAACCGTGTTTGATTTAGAGTTTCAAACACATCTATCTATATAGCAGAAAACAGAGTGAAACCTAAAAATTCAAACTGTTACTGGAAACGAACGCTTGAACCTAGAAGAGTGAAAGTTGGGCAGCCAAGTGGGATTAGTGAACTGATCATTACCACCAAGTATCATCAAGATTTGGTGAAAAAATGTTTGCTGAGATTTCAGCAAACTAGTAGTTTTTTGGAAGCTTGGCAACCCCTTTCAAACGAAAGTGTTTTTCGCCAGTCTCTACATGGGGTACATCAAGAGGAAACAAACCATAGAGATAGAACTTAGAACTACTTCATTTGGCCAAGTTTCAAGGAGCTAGCACAAACCGTGTTTGATTTAGAATTCCAAACACAGCTATCTATGTAGGAGAAAACAGAGTGAAACCTAAAAATTCAAACAGTCACTGGAAACAAAAGCTTCAACCTAGAAGAATAAAATTTGGGCAGCCAAGTGGGATTAGTGAAGTGATCATTACCACCAAGTATCATCAAGATTTGGTGAAAAAATGTTTGCTGAGATTTCAGCAAACTAGTAGTTTTTTGGAAGCTTGGCAACCCCTTTCAAAAGAAAGTGTTTTTCACCAGTCTCTGCATGGGGTACCTCAAGAGGAAAAAAACCATAGAGATAGAACTAACAACTACTTCATTTTGTCAAGTTTCAAGGAGCTAGCACAAACCATGTTTGATTTAGAGTTTCAAAGACATCTATCTATATAGCAGAAAACAGAGTGAAACCTAAAATTTCAAAGTGTTACTGGAAACGAACGCTTGAACCTAGAAGAGTGAAAATTGGGCAGCCAAGTGGGCTTAGTGAACTGATCATTACCACCAAGTATCATCAAGATTTGGTGAAAAAATGTTTGCTGAGATTTCAGCAAACTAGTAGTTTTTTGGAAGCTTGGCAACCCCTTTCAAACGAAAGTGTTCTTCGCCAGTCTCTGCATGGGGTACTTCAAGAGGAAACAAACCATAGAGATAGAACTTAGAACTACTTCATTTTGTCAATTTTCACGGAGCTAGCACAAACCGTGTTTGATTTAGAGTTTCAAACACATCTATCTATATAACAGAAAACAGAGTGAAACCTAAAAATTCAAACTGTTACTGGAAACGAACGCTTGAACCTAGAAGAGTGAAAGTTGGGCAGCCAAGTGGGATTAGAGAACTGATAATTACCACCAAGTATCATCAAGATTTGGTGAAAAAATGTTTGCTGAGATTTCAGCAAACTAGTAGTTTTTTGGAAGCTTGGCAACCCCTTTCAAACGAAAGTGTTTTTCGCCAATCTCTGCATGGGGTACTTCAAGAGGAAACAAACCATAGAGATAGAACTTAGAACTACTTCATTTTGTCAAGTTTCACGGAGCTAGCACAAACCGTGTTTGATTTAGAGTTTCAAACACATCTATCTATATAGCAGAAAACAGAGTGAAACCTAAAAATTCAAACTGTTACTGGAAACGAACGCTTGAACCTAGAACAGTGAAAGTTGGGCAGCCAAGTGGGATTAGTGAACTGATCATTACCACCAAGTATCATCAAGATTTGGTGAAAAAATGTTTGCTGAGATTTCAGCAAACTAGTAGTTTTTTGGAAGCTTGGCAACCCCTTTCAAACGAAATTGTTTTTCGCCAGTCTCTACATGGGGTACTTCAAGAGGAAACAAACCATAGAGATAGAACTTAGAACTACTTCATTTGGCCAAGTTTCAAGGAGCTAGCACAAACCGTGTTTGATTTAGAATTCCAAACACAGCCATCTATGTAGGAGAAAACAGAGTGAAACCTAAAAATTCAAACAGTCACTGGAAACAAAAGCTTCAACCTAGAAGAATAAAATTTGGGCAGCCAAGTGGGATTAGTGAAGTGATCATTACCACCAAGTATCATCAAGATTTGGTGAAAAAATATTTGCTGAGATTTCAGCAAACTAGTAGTTTTTTGGAAGCTTGGCAACCCCTTTCAAAAGAAAGTGTTTTTCGCCAGTCTCTGCATGGGGTACCTCAAGAGGAAAAAAACCATAGAGATAGAACTAACAACTACTTCATTTTGTCAAGTTTCAATTAGCTAGCACAAACCGTTTTTGATTTAGAATTCCAAACACAGCTATCTATGTAGGAGAAAACAGAGTGAAACCTAAAAATTCAAACTGTTACTGGAAACGAAAGCTTCAACCTAGAAGAGTAAAAATTGGGCTGCCAAGTGGGCTTAGTGAACTGACCATTACCACCAAGTATCATCAAGTTTTGCTGAAAAAATGTTTGCCGAGATTACAGCAAACTAGTAGTTTTTTGGAAGCTTGGCAACCCATTTAAAACGAAAGTGTTTTTCTCCAGTCTCTGCATGGGGTACTTCAAGAGGAAACAATCCATAGAGATAGAACTTAGAACTACTTCATTTGGTCAAGTTTCAAGGAGCTAGCACAAACCGTGTTTGATTTAGAGTTTCAAACACATCTATCTAAAAAGCAGAAAAGAGAGTGAAACCTAAATATTCAAAGTGTTACTGGAAACGAACGCTTGAACCTAGAAGAGTGAAAATTGGGCAGCCAAGTGGGCTTAGTGAACTCATCATTACCACCAAGTATCATCAAGTTTTGGTGAAAAAATGTTTGCTGAGATTTCAGCAAACTAGTAGTTTTTTGGAAGCTTGGCAACCCCTTTTAAACGAAAGTGTTTTTCGCCAGTCTCTGCATGGGGTACTTCAAGAGGAAACAATCCATAGAGATAGAACTTAGAACTACTTCATTTGCTCAAGTTTCAAGGAGCTAGCACAAACCGTGTTTGATTTAGAGTTTCAAAAACATCTATCTATATAGCAGAAAACAGAGTGAAACCTAAAAATTCAAAGTGTTACTGGAAACGAACGCTTGAACCTAGAAGAGTGAAAATTGGTCAGCCAAGTGGGCTTAGTGAACTGATCATTACCACCAAGTATCATCAAGATTTGGTGAAAAAATGTTTGCTGAGATTTCAGCAAACTAGTAGTTTTTTGGAAGCTTGGCAACCCCTTTCAAACGAAAGTGTTTTTCGCCAGTCTCTAGCATAGGGTACTTCAAGAGGAAACAAACCATAGAGATAGAACTTAGAACTACTTCATTTGGTCAAGTTTCAAGGAGCTAGCACAAACCGTGTTTGATTTAGAATTCCAAACACAGCTATCTATGTAGGGGAAAACAGAGTGAAACCTAAAAATTCAAAGTGTTACTGGAAACGAACGCTTGAACCTAGAAGAGTGAAAATTGGTCAGCCAAGTGGGCTTAGTGAACTGATCATTACCACCAAGTATCATCAAGATTTGGTGAAAAAATGTTTGCTGAGATTTCAGCAAACTAGTAGTTTTTTGGAAGCTTGGCAACCCCTTTCAAACGAAAGTGTTTTTCGCCAGTCTCTAGCATAGGGTACTTCAAGAGGAAACAAACCATAGAGATAGAACTTAGAACTACTTCATTTGGTCAAGTTTCAAGGAGCTAGCACAAACCGTGTTTGATTTAGAATTCCAAACACAGCTATCTATGTAGGGGAAAACAGAGTGAAACCTAAAAATTCAAACTGTTACTGGAAACGAATGCTTCAACCTAGAAGAATAAAAATTGGGCAGCCAAGTGGGATTTGTGAACTGATCATTACCACCAACTATCATCAAGATTTGGTGAAAAAATGTTTTCTGAGATTTCAGCAAATAGTAGTTTTTTGGAAGCTTGGCAACCCATTTAAAACGAAAGTGTTTTTCTCCAGTCTCTGCATGGGGTACTTCAAGAGGAAACAAACCATAGAGATAGAACTTACAACTACTTCATTTTGTAAAGTTTCAAGGAGCTAGCACAAACCGTGTTTGATTTAGAGTTTCAAAGACATCTATCTATATAGCAGAAAACAGAGTGAAACCTAAAATTTCAACGTGTTACTGGAAACGAACGCTTGAACCTAGAAGAGTAAAAATTGGGCAGCCAAGTGGGCTTACTGAACTGATCATTACCACCAAGTATCATCAAGTTTTGGTGAAAAAATGTTTGCTGAGATTTCAGCAAACTTGTAGTTTTTTGGAAGCTTGGCAACCCCTTTCAAACGAAAGTGTTTTTCGCCAGTCTCTGCATGGGGTACTTCAAGAGGAAACAAACCATAGAGATAGAACTTAGAACTACTTCATTTGGTCAAGTTTCAAGGAGCTAGCACAAACCGTGTTTGATTTAGAGTTTCAAACACATCTATCTATATAGCAGAAAACAGAGTGAAACCTAAAAATTCAAAGTGTTACTGGAAACGAACGCTTGAACCTAGAAGAGTGAAAGTTGGGCAGCCAAGTGGGATTAGTGAACTGATTATTACCACCAAGTATCATCAAGATTTGGTGAAAAAATATTTGCTGAGATTTCAGCAAACTAGTAGTTTTTTGGAAGCTTGGCAACCCCTTTCAAACGAAAGTGTTTTTCGCCAGTCTCTACATGGGGTACTTCAAGAGGAAACAAACCATAGAGATAGAACTTAGAACTACTTCATTTGGCCAAGTTTCAAGGAGCTAGCACAAACCGTGTTTGATTTAGAAGTCCAAACACAGCTATCTATGTAGGAGAAAACAGAGTGAAACCTAAAAATTCAAACAGTCACTGGAAACGAAAGCTTCAACCTAGAAGAATAAAATTTGGCAGCCAAGTGGGATTAGTGAAGTGATCATTACCACCAAGTATCATCAAGATTTGGTGAAAAAATGTTTGCTGAGATTTCAGCAAACTAGTAGTTTTTTGGAAGCTTGGCAACCCCTTTCTAACGAAAGTGTTTTTCGCCAGTCTCTGCATGGGGTACTTCAAGAGGAAACAAACCATAGAGATAGAACTTAGAACTACTTCATTTTGTCAAGTTTCACGGAGCTAGCACAAACCGTGTTTGATTTAGAGTTTCAAACACATCTATCTATATAACAGAAAACAGAGTGAAACCAAAAAATCAAACTGTTACTGGAAACGAACGCTTGAACCTAGAAGAGTGAATGTTGGGCAGCCAAGTGGGATTAGAGAACTGATAATTACCACCAAGTATCATCAAGATTTGGTGAAAAAATGTTTGCTGAGATTTCAGCAAACTAGTAGTTTTTTGGAAGCTTGGCAACCCCTTTCAAACGAAAGTGTTCTTCGCCAGTCTCTGCATGGGGTACTTCAAGAGGAAACAAACCATAGAGATAGAACTTAGAACTACTTCATTTTGTCAAGTTTCACGGAGCTAGCACAAACCGTGTTTGATTTAGAGTTTCAATCACATCTATCTATATAACAGAAAACAGAGTGAAACCTAAAAATTCAAACTCTTACTGGAAACGAACGCTTGAACCTAGAAGAGTGAAAGTTGGGCAGTCAAGTGGGATTAGAGAACTGATAATTACCACCAAGTATCATCAAGATTTGGTGAAAAAATGTTTGCTGAGATTTCAGCAAACTAGTAGTTTTTTGGAAGCTTGGCAACCCCTTTCAAACGAAAGTGTTTTTCGCCAGTCTCTGCATGGGGTACTTCAAGAGGAAACAAACCATAGAGATAGAACTTAGAACTACTTCATTTTGTCAAGTTTCACGGAGCTAGCACAAACCGTGTTTGATTTAGAGTTTCAAACACATCTATCTATATAGCAGAAAACAGAGTGAAACCTAAAAATTCAAACTGTTACTGGAAACGAACGCTTGAACCTAGAAGAGTGAAAGTTGGGCAGCCAAGTGGGATTAGTGAACTGATCATTACCACCAAGTATCATCAAGATTTGGTGAAAAAATGTTTGCTGAGATTTCAGCAAACTAGTAGTTTTTTGGAAGCTTGGCAACCCCTTTCAAACGAAAGTGTTTTTCGCCAGTCTCTACATGGGGTACTTCAAGAAGAAACAAACCATAGAGATAGAACTTAGAACTACTTCATTTGGCCAAGTTTCAAGGAGCTAGCACAAACCGTGTTTGATTTAGAATTCCAAAAACAGCTATCTATGTAGGAGAAAACAGAGTGAAACCTAAAAATTCAAACAGTCACTGGAAACAAAAGCTTCAACCTAGAAGAATAAAATTTGGGCAGCCAAGTGGGATTAGTGAAGTGATCATTACCACCAAGTATCATCAAGATTTGGTGAAAAAATGTTTGCTGAGATTTCAGCAAACTAGTAGTTTTTTGGAAGCTTGGCAACCCCTTTCAAAAGAAAGTGTTTTTCACCAGTCTCTGCATGGGGTACCTCAAGAGGAAAAAACCCATAGAGATAGAACTAACAACTACTTCATTTTGTCAAGTTTCAAGGAGCTAGCACAAACCGTGTTTGATTTAGATTTTCAAAGACATCTATCTATATAGCAGAAAACAGAGTGAAACCTAAAATTTCAAAGTGTTACTGGAAACGAACGCTTGAACCTAGAAGAGTAAAAATTGGGCTGCCAAGTGGGCTTAGTGAACTGATCATTACCACCAAGTATCATCAAGTTTTGGTGAAAAAATGTTTCCTGAGATTTCAGCAAACTAGTAGTTTTTTGGAAGCTTGGCAACCCCTTTCAAACGAAAGTGTTTTTCGCCAGTCTCTACATGGGGTACTTCAAGAGGAAACAAACCATAGAGATAGAACTTAGAACTACTTCATTTGGCCAAGTTTCAAGGAGCTAGCACAAACCGTGTTTGATTTAGAATTCCAAACACAGCTATCTATGTAGGAGAAAACAGAGTGAAACCTAAAAATTCAAACAGTCACTGGAAACAAAAGCTTCAACCTATAAGAATAAAATTTGGGCAGCCAAGTGGGATTAGTGAAGTGATCATTACCACCAAGTATCATCAAGATTTGGTGAAAAAAATGTTTCCTGAGATTTCAGCAAACTAGTAGTTTTTTGGAAGCTTGGCAAACCCTTTCAAACGAAAGTATTTTTCGCCAGTCTCTGCATGGGGTACTACAAGAGGAAACAAACCATACAGATAGTACTTAGAACTACTTCATTTGGTCAAGTTTCAAGGAGCTAGCACAAACCGTGTTTGATTTAGAGTTTCAAACACATCTATCTATAAAGCAGAAAACAGAGTGAAACCTAAAAATTCAAAGTGTTATTGGAAACGAACGCTTGAACCTAGAAGAGTGAAAATTGGGCAGCCATGTGGGCTTAGTAAACTCATCATTACCACCAAGTATCATCAAGATTTGGTGAAAAAATGTTTGCTGAGATTTCAGCAAACTAGTAGTTTTTTGGAAGCTTGGCAACCCCTTTCAAACGAAAGTGTTTTTCGCCAGTCTCTGCATGGGGTACTTCAAGAGGAAACAAACCATAGAGATAGAACTCAGAACTACTTCATTTGGTCAAGTTTCAAGGAGCTAGCACAAACCGTGTTTGATTTAGAATTCCAAACACAGCTATCTATGTAGGAGAAAACAGATTGAAACCTAAAAATTCAAACTGTTACTGGAAATGAAAGCTTCAACCTAGAAGAATAAAATTTGGGCAGCCAAGTGGGATTAGTGAACTGACCATTACCACCAAGTATCATCAAGATTTGGTGAAAAAATATTTGCTGACATTTCAGCAAACTAGTAGTTTTTTGGAAGCTTGGCAACCCCTTTCAAACGGAAGTGTTTTTCGCCAGTCTCTGCATGGGGTACTTCAAGAGGAAACAAACCATAGAGATAGAACTTAGAACTACTTCATTTGGTCAAGTTTCAAGGAGCTAGCACAAACCGTGTTTGATTTAGAGTTTCAAACACATCTATCTATATAGCAGAAAACAGAGTGAAACCTAAAAATTCAAACAGTCACTGGAAACGAAAGCTTCAACCTAGAAGAGTAAAATTTGGGCAGCCAAGTGGGATTAGTGAACTGATCATTACCACCAAGTATCATCAAGATTTGGTGAAAAAATGTTTGCTGAGATTTCAGCAAACTAGTAGTTTTTTGGAAGCTTGGCAACCCCTTTCAAATGAAAGTGTTTTTCGCCAGTCTCTGCATGGGGTACTTCAAGAGGAAAAAAACCATAGAGATAGAACTAACAACTACTTCATTTTGTCAAGTTTCAAGGAGCTAGCAAAAACCGTGTTTGATTTAGAGTTTCAAAGACATCTATCTATATAGCAGAAAACAGAGTGAAACCTAAAATTTCAAAGTGTTACTGGAAACGAACGCTTGAACCTAGAAAAGTGAAAATTGGGCAGCCAAGTGGGCTTAGTGAACTGATCATTACCACCAAGTATCATCAAGTTTTGGTGAAAAAATGTTTGCTGACATTTCAGCAAACTAGTAGTTTTTTGGAAGCTTGGCAACCCCTTTAAAACGAAAGTGTTTTTCGCCAGTCTCTGCATGGGGTACTTCAAGAGGAAACAATCCATAGAGATAGAACTTAGAACTACTTCATTTGCTCAAGTTTCAAGGAGCTAGCACAAACCGTGTTTGATTTAGAGTTTCAAACACATCTATCTATATAGCAGAAAACAGAGTGAAACCTAAAAATTCAAACAGTCACTGGAAACGAAAGCTTCAACCTAGAAGAATAAAATTAGGGCAGCCAAGTGGGATTAGTGAAGTGATCATTACCACCAAGTATCATCAAGATTTGGTGAAAAAATGTTTGCTGAGATTTCAGCAAACTACTAGTTTTTTGGAAGCTTGGCAACCCCTTTCAAACGAAAGTGTTTTTCGCCAGTCTCTGCATGGGGTACCTCAAGAGGAAAAAAACCATAGAGATAGAACTAACAACCTCTTCATTTTGTCAAGTTTCAAGGACCTAGCCCAAACCGTGTTGGATTTAGAGTTTCAAAGACATCTATCTATATAGCAGAAAACAGAGTGAAACCTAAAATTTCAAAGTGTTACTGGAAACGAACGCTTGAACCTAGAAGAGTGAAAATTGGGCAGCCAAGTGGGCTTAGTGAACTGATCATTACCACCAAGTATCATCAAGATTTGGTGAAAAAATGTTTGCTGAGATTTCAGCAAACTAGTAGTTTTTTGGAAGCTTGGCAACCCCTTTCAAACGAAAGTGTTCTTCGCCAGTCTCTGCATGGGGTACTTCAAGAGGAAACAAACCATAGAGATAGAACTTAGAACTACTTCATTTTGTCAATTTTCACGGAGCTAGCACAAACCGTGTTTGATTTAGAGTTTCAAACACATCTATCTATGTAACAGAAAACAGAGTGAAACCTAAAAATTCAAACTGTTACTGGAAACGAACGCTTGAACCTAGAAGAGTGAAAGTTGGGCAGCCAAGTGGGATTAGAGAACTGATAATTACCACCAAGTATCATCAAGATTTGGTGAAAAAATGTTTGCTGAGATTTCAGCAAACTAGTAGTTTTTTGGAAGCTTGGCAACCCCTTTCAAACGAAAGTGTTTTTCGCCAGTCTCTGCATGGGGTACTTCAAGAGGAAACAAACCATAGAGATAGAACTTAGAACTACTTCATTTTGTCAAGTTTCACGGAGCTAGCACAAACCGTGTTTGATTTAGAGTTTCAAACACATCTATCTATATAGCAGAAAACAGAGTGAAACCTAAAAATTCAAACTGTTACTGGAAACGAACGCTTGAACCTAGAAGAGTGAAAGTTGGGCAGCCAAGTGGGATTAGTGAACTGATCATTACCACCAAGTATCATCAAGATTTGGTGAAAAAATGTTTGCTGAGATTTCAGCAAACTAGTAGTTTTTTGGAAGCTTGGCAACCCCTTTCAAACGAAATTGTTTTTCGCCAGTCTCTACATGGGGTACTTCAAGAGGAAACAAACCATAGAGATAGAACTTAGAACTACTTCATTTGGCCAAGTTTCAAGGAGCTAGCACAAACCGTGTTTGATTTAGAATTCCAAACACAGCCATCTATGTAGGAGAAAACAGAGTGAAACCTAAAAATTCAAACAGTCACTGGAAACAAAAGCTTCAACCTAGAAGAATAAAATCTGGGCAGCCAAGTGGGATTAGTGAAGTGATCATTACCACCAAGTATCATCAAGATTTGGTGAAAAAATATTTGCTGAGATTTCAGCAAACTAGTAGTTTTTTGGAAGCTTGGCAACCCCTTTCAAAAGAAAGTGTTTTTCGCCAGTCTCTGCATGGGGTACCTCAAGAGGAAAAAAACCATAGAGATAGAACTAACAACTACTTCATTTTGTCAATTTTCAAGGAGCTAGCACAAACCGTGTTTGATTTAGAGTTTCAAAGACATCTATCTATATAGCAGAAAACAGAGTGAAACCTAAAATTTCAAAGTGTTACTGGAAAAGAACGCTTGAACCTAGAAGAGTAAAAATTGGGCTGCCAAGTGGGCTTAGTGAACTGATCATTACCACCAAGTATCATCAAGTTTTGGTGAAAAAATGCTTGCTGAGATTTCAGAAAACTAGTACTTTTTTGGAAGCTTGGCAACCCCTTTCAAACGAAAGTGTTTTTCGCCAGTCTCTACATGGGGTACTTCAAGAGGAAACAAACCATAGAGATAGAACTTAGAACTACTTCATTTGGCCAAGTTTCAAGGAGCTAGCACAAACCGTGTTTGATTTAGAATTCCAAACACAGCTATCTATGTAGGAGAAAACAGAGTGAAACCTAAATATTCAACCAGTCACTGGAAACAAAAGCTTCAACCTAGAAGAATAAAATTTGGGCAGCCAAGTGGGATTAGTGAAGTGATCATTACCACCAAGTATCATCAAGATTTGGTGAAAAAATGTTTGCTGAAATTTCAGCAAACTAGTAGTTTTTTGGAAGCTTGGCAACCCCTTTCAAACGAAAGTGTTTTTCGCCAGTCTCTGCATGGGGTACATCAAGAGGAAAAAAACCATAGAGATAGAACTAACAACTACTTCATTTTGTCAAGTTTCAATTAGCTAGCACAAACCGTGTTTGATTTAGAATTCCAAACACAGCTATCTATGTAGGAGAAAACAGAGTGAAACCTAAAAATTCAAACTGTTACTGGAAACGAAAGCTTCAACCTAGAAGAGTAAAAATTGGGCTGCCAAGTGGGCTTAGTGAACTGACCATTACCACCAAGTATCATCAAGTTTTGGTGAAAAAATGTTTCCTGAGATTTCAGCAAACTAGTAGTTTTTTGGAAGCTTGGCAAACCCTTTCAAACGAAAGTGTTTTTCGCCAGTCTCTGCATGGGGTACTTCAAGAGGAAACAAACCATAGAGATAGAACTTAGAACTACTTCATTTGGTCAAGTTTCAAGGAGCTAGCACAAACCGTGTTTGATTTAGAGTTTCAAACACATCTATCTATATAGCAGAAAACAGAGTGAAACCTAAAAATTCAAACAGTCACTGGAAACGAAAGCTTCAACCTAGAAGAGTAAAATTTGGGCAGCCAAGTGGGATTAGTGAACTGATCATTACCACCAAGTATCATCAAGATTTGGTGAAAAAATGTTTGCTGAGATTTCAGCAAACTAGTAGTTTTTTGGAAGCTTGGCAACCCCTTTCAAATGAAAGTGTTTTTCGCCAGTCTCTGCATGGGGTACTTCAAGAGGAAAAAAACCATAGAGACAGAACTAACAACTACTTCATTTTGTCAAGTTTCAAGGAGCTAGCAAAAACCGTGTTTGATTTAGAGTTTCAAAGACATCTATCTATATAGCAGAAAACAGAGTGAAACCTAAAATTTCAAAGTGTTACTGGAAACGAACGCTTGAACCTAGAAGAGTGAAAATTGGGCAGCCAAGTGGGCTTAGTGAACTGATCATTACGACCAAGTATCATCAAGTTTTGGTGAAAAAATGTTTGCTGAGATTTCAGCAAACTAGTAGTTTTTTGGAAGCTTGGCAACCCCTTTAAAACGAAAGTGTTTTTCGCCAGTCTCTGCATGGGGTACTTCAAGAGGAAACAATCCATAGAGATAGAACTTAGAACTACTTCATTTGCTCAAGTTTCAAGGAGCTAGCACAAACCGTGTTTGATTTAGAGTTTCAAACACATCTATCTATATAGCAGAAAACAGAGTGAAACCTAAAAATTCAAACTGTCACTGGAAACAAAAGCTTCAACCTAGAAGAATAAAATTAGGGCAGCCAAGTGGGATTAGTGAAGTGATCATTACCACCAAGTATCATCAAGATTTGGTGAAAAAATGTTTGCTGAGATTTCAGCAAACTACTAGTTTTTTGGAAGCTTGGCAACCCCTTTCAAACGAAAGTGTTTTTCGCCAGTCTCTGCATGGGGTACCTCAAGAGGAAAAAAACCATAGAGATAGAACTAACAACCTCTTCATTTTGTAAAGTTTCAAGGACCTAGCCCAAACCGTGTTGGATTTAGAGTTTCAAAGACATCTATCTATATAGCAGAAAACAGAGTGAAACCTAAAATTTCATAGTGTTACTGGAAACGAACGCTTGAACCTAGAAGAGTGAAAATTGGGCAGCCAAGTGGGCTTAGTGAACTGATCATTACCACCAAGTATCATCAAGATTTGGTGAAAAAATGTTTGCTGAGATTTCAGCAAACTAGTAGTTTTTTGGAAGCTTGGCAACCCCTTTCAAACGAAAGTGTTCTTCGCCAGTCTCTGCATGGGGTACTTCAAGAGGAAACAAACCATAGAGATAGAACTTAGAACTACTTCATTTTGTCAAGTTTCACGGAGCTAGCACAAACCGTGTTTGATTTAGAGTTTCAAACACATCTATCTATATAACAGAAAACAGAGTGAAACCTAAAAATTCAAACTGTTACTGGAAACGAACGCTTGAACCTAGAAGAGTGAAAGTTGGGCAGCCAAGTGGGATTAGAGAACTGATAATTACCACCAAGTATCATCAAGATTTGGTGAAAAAATATTTGCTGAGATTTCAGCAAACTAGTAGTTTTTTGGAAGCTTGGCAACCCCTTTCAAACGAAAGTGTTTTTCGCCAGTCTCTGCATGGGGTACTTCAAGAGGAAACAAACCATAGAGATAGAACTTAGAACTACTTCATTTTGTCAAGTTTCACGGAGCTAGCACAAACCGTGTTTGATTTAGAGTTTCAAACACATCTATCTATATAGCAGAAAACAGAGTGAAACCTAAAAATTCAAACTGTTACTGGAAACGAACGCTTGAACCTAGAAGAGTGAAAGTTGGGCAGCCAAGTGGGATTAGTGAACTGATCATTACCACCAAGTATCATCAAGATTTGGTGAAAAAATGTTTGCTGAGATTTCAGCAAACTAGTAGTTTTTTGGAAGCTTGGCAACCCCTTTCAAACGAAAGTGTTTTTCGCCAGTCTCTACATGGGGTACGTCAAGAGGAAACAAACCATAGAGATAGAACTTAGAACTACTTCATTTGGCCAAGTTTCAAGGAGCTAGCACAAACCGTGTTTGATTTAGAATTCCAAACACAGCTATCTATGTAGGAGAAAACAGAGTGAAACCTAAAAATTCAAACAGTCACTGGAAACAAAAGCTTCAACCTAGAAGAATAAAATTTGGGCAGCCAAGTGGGATTAGTGAAGTGATCATTACCACCAAGTATCATCAAGATTTGGTGAAAAAATGTTTGCTGAGATTTCAGCAAACTAGTAGTTTTTTGGAAGCTTGGCAACCCCTTTCAAAAGAAAGTGTTTTTCGCCAGTCTCTGCATGGGGTACCTCAAGAGAAAAAAAACCATAGAGATAGAACTAACAACTACTTCATTTTGTCAAGTTTCAAGGAGCTAGCACAAACCGTGTTTGATTTAGAGTTTCAAAGACATCTATCTATATAGCAGAAAACAGAGTGAAACCTAAAATTTCAAAGTGTTACTGGAAAAGAACGCTTGAACCTAGAAGAGTAAAAATTGGGCTGCCAAGTGGGCTTAGTGAACTGATCATTACCACCAAGTATCATCAAGTTTTGGTGAAAAAATGTTTCCTGAGATTTCAGCAAACTAGTAGTTTTTTGGAAGCTCTGCAAACCCTTTCAAACGAAAGTGTTTTTCGCCAGTCTCTGCATGGGGTACTTCAAGAGGAAACAAACCATAGAGATAGAACTTAGAACTACTTCATTTGGTGAAGTTTCAAGGAGCTAGCACAAACCGTGTTTGATTTAGAGTTTCAAACACATCTATCTATAAAGCAGAAAACAGAGTGAAACCTAAAAATTCAAAGTGTTATTGGAAACGAACGCTTGAACCTAGAAGAGTGAAAATTGGGCAGCCAAGTGGGCTTAGTGAACTCATCATTACCACCAAGTATCATCAAGATTTGGTGAAAAAATGTTTGCTGAGATTTCAGCAAACTAGTAGTTTTTTGGAAGCTTGGCAACCCCTTTCAAACGAAAGTGTTTTTCGCCAGTCTCTGCATGGGGTACTTCTGGAGGAAACAAACCATAGAGATAGAACTCAGAACTACTTCATTTGGTCAAGTTTCAAGGAGCTAGCACAAACCGTGTTTGATTTAGAATTCCAAACACAGCTATCTATGTAGGAGAAAACAGAGTGAAACCTAAAAATTCAAACTGTTACTGGAAACGAAAGCTTCAACCTAGAAGAATAAAATTTGGGCAGCCAAGTGGGATTAGTGAACTGACCATTACCACCAAGTATCATCAAGATTTGGTGAAAAAATGTTTGCTGACATTTCAGCAAACTAGTAGTTTTTTGGAGGCTTGGCAACCCCTTTCAAACGGAAGTGTTTTTCGCCAGTCTCTGCATGGGGTACTTCAAGAGGAAACAAACCATAGAGATAGAACTTAGAACTACTTCATTTGGTCAAGTTTCAATGAGCTAGCACAAACCGTGTTTGATTTAGAGTTTCAAACACATCTATCTATATAGCAGAAAACAGTGTGAAACCTAAAAATTCAAACAGTCACTGGAAACGAAAGCTTCAACCTAGAAGAGTAAAATTTGGGCAGCCAAGTGGGATTAGTGAACTGATCATTACCACCAAGTATCATCAAGATTTGGTGAAAAAATGTTTGCTGAGATTTCAGCAAACTAGTAGTTTTTTGGAAGCTTGGCAACCCCTTTCAAACGAAAGTGTTTTTCGCCAGTCTCTGCATGGGGTACTTCAAGAGGAAAAAACCATAGAGATAGAACTAACAACTACTTCATTTTGTCAAGTTTCAAGGAGCTAGCAAAAACCGTGTTTGATTTAGAGTTTCAAAGACATCTATCTATATAGCAGAAAACAGAGTGAAACCTAAAATTTCAAAGTGTTACTGGAAACGAACGCTTGAACCTATAAGAGTGAAAATTGGGCAGCCAAGTGGGCTTAGTGAACTGATCATTACCACCAAGTATCATCAAGTTTTGGTGAAAAAATGTTTGCTGAGATTTCAGCAAACTAGTAGTTTTTTGGAAGCTTGGCAACCCCTTTAAAACGAAAGTGTTTTTCGCCAGTCTCTGCATGGGGTACTTCAAGAGGAAACAATCCATAGAGATAGAACTTAGAACTACTTCATTTGCTCAAGTTTCAAGGAGCTAGCACAAAACGTGTTTCATTTAGAGTTTCAAACACATCTATCTATATAGCAGAAAACAGAGTGAAACCTAAAAATTCAAACAGTCACTGGAAACAAAAGCTTCAACCTAGAAGAATAAAATTAGGGCAGCCAAGTGGGATTAGTGAAGTGATCATTACCACCAAGTATCATCAAGATTTGGTGAAAAAATGTTTGCTGAGATTTCAGCAAACTACTAGTTTTTTGGAAGCTTGGCAACCCCTTTCAAACGAAAGTGTTTTTCGCCAGTCTCTGCTTGGGGTACCTCAAGAGGAAAAAAACCATAGAGATAGAACTAACAACCTCTTCATTTTGTCAAGTTTCAAGGACCTAGCCCAAACCGTGTTGGATTTAGAGTTTCAAAGACATCTATCTATATAGCAGAAAACAGAGTGAAACCTAAAATTTCATAGTGTTACTGGAAACGAACGCTTGAACCTAGAAGAGTGAAAATTGGGCAGCCAAGTGGGCTTAGTGAACTGATCATTACCACCAAGTATCATCAAGATTTGGTGAAAAAATGTTTGCTGAGATTTCAGCAAACTAGTAGTTTTTTGGAAGCTTGGCAACCCCTTTCAAACGAAAGTGTTCTTCGCCAGTCTCTGCATGGGGTACTTCAAGAGGAAACAAACCATAGAGATAGAACTTAGAACTACTTCATTTGGTCAAGTTTCAAGGAGCTAGCACAAACCGTGTTTGATTTAGAGTTTCAAACACATCTATCTATATAGCAGAAAACAGAGTGAAACCTAAAAATTCAAACAGTCACTGGAAACGAAAGCTTCAACCTAGAAGAGTAAAATTTGGGCAGCCAAGTGGGATTAGTGAACTGATCATTACCACCAAGTATCATCAAGTTTTGGTGAAAAAATGTTTGCTGAGATTTCACAAACTAGTAGTTTTTTGGAAGCTTGGCAACCCCTTTCAAATGAAAGTGTTTTTCGCCAGTCTCTGCATGGGGTACTTCAAGAGGCAAAAAACCATAGAGATAGAACTAACAACTACTTCATTTTGTCAAGTTTCAAGGAGCTAGCAAAAACCGTGTTTGATTTAGAGTTTCAAAGACATCTATCTATATAGCAGAAAACAGAGTGAAACCTAAAATTTCAAAGTGTTACTGGAAACGAACGCTTGAACCTAGAAGAGTGAAAATTGGGCAGCCAAGTGGGCTTAGTGAACTGATCATTACCACCAAGTATCATCAAGTTTTGGTGAAAAAATGTTTGCTGAGATTTCAGCAAACTAGTAGTTTTTTGGAAGCTTGGCAACCCCTTTAAAACGAAAGTGTTTTTCGCCAGTCTCTGCATGGGGTACTTCAAGAGGAAACAATCCATAGAGATAGAACTTAGAACTACTTCATTTGCTCAAGTTTCAAGGAGCTAGCACAAACCGTGTTTGATTTAGGGTTTCAAACACATCTATCTATATAGCAGAAAACAGAGTGAAACCTAAAAATTCAAACTGTCACTGGAAACAAAAGCTTCAACCTAGAAGAATAAAATTAGGGCAGCCAAGTGGGATTAGAGAAGTGATCATTACCACCAAGTATCATCAAGATTTGGTGAAAAAATGTTTGCTGAGATTTCAGCAAACTACTAGTTTTTTGGAAGCTTGGCAACCCCTTTCAAACGAAAGTGTTTTTCGCCAGTCTCTGCATGGGGTACCTCAAGAGGAAAAAAACCGTAGAGACAGAACTAACAACCTCTTCATTTTGTCAAGTTTCAAGGACCTAGCCCAAACCGTGTTTGATTTAGAGTTTCAAAGACATCTATCTATATAGCAGAAAACAGAGTGAAACCTAAAATTTCATAGTGTTACTGGAAACGAACGCTTGAACCTAGAAGAGTGAAAATTGGGCAGCCAAGTGGGCTTAGTGAACTGATCATTACCACCAAGTATCATCAAGATTTGGTGAAAAAATGTTTGCTGAGATTTCAGCAAACTAGTAATTTTTTGGAAGCTTGGCAACCCCTTTCAAACGAAAGTGTTCTTCGCCAGTCTCTGCATGGGGTACTTCAAGAGGAAACAAACCATAGAGATAGAACTTAGAACTACTTCATTTTGTCAAGTTTCACGGAGCTAGCACAAACCGTGTTTGATTTAGAGTTTCAAACACATCTATCTATATAACAGAAAACAGAGTGAAACCTAAAAATTCAAACTGTTACTGGAAACGAACGCTTGAACCTAGAAGAGTGAAAGTTGGGCAGCCAAGTGGGATTAGAGAACTGATAATTACCACCAAGTATCATCAAGATTTGGTGAAAAAATGTTTGCTGAGATTTCAGCAAACTAGTAGTTTTTTGGAAGCTTGGCAACCCCTTTCAAACGAAAGTGTTTTTCGCCAGTCTCTGCATGGGGTACTTCAAGAGGAAACAAACCATAGAGATAGAACTTAGAACTACTTCATTTTGTCAAGTTTCACGGAGCTAGCACAAACCGTGTTTGATTTAGAGTTTCAAACACATCTATCTATATAGCAGAATACAGAGTGAAACCTAAAAATTCAAACTGTTACTGGAAACGAACGCTTGAACCTAGAAGAGTGAAAGTTGGGCAGCCAAGTGGGATTAGAGAACTGATAATTACCACCAAGTATCATCAAGATTTGGTGAAAAAATGTTTGCTGAGATTTCAGCAAACTAGTAGTTTTTTGGAAGCTTGGCAACCCCTTTCAAACGAAAGTGTTTTTCGCCAGTCTCTGCATGGGGTACTTCAAGAGGAAACAAACCATAGAGATAGAACTTAGAACTACTTCATTTTGTCAAGTTTCACGGAGCTAGCACAAACCGTGTTTGATTTAGAGTTTCAAACACATCTATCTATATAGCAGAAAACAGAGTGAAACCTAAAAATTCAAACTGTTACTGGAAACGAACGCTTGAACCTAGAAGAGTGAAAGTTGGGCAGCCAAGTGGGATTAGTGAACTGATCATTACCACCAAGTATCATCAAGATTTGGTGAAAAAATGTTTGCTGAGATTTCAGCAAACTAGTAGTTTTTTGGAAGCTTGGCAACCCCTTTCAAACGAAAGTGTTTTTCGCCAGTCTCTACATGGGGTACGTCAAGAGGAAACAAACCATAGAGATAGAACTTAGAACTACTTCATTTGCTCAAGTTTCAAGGAGCTAGCACAAAACCTGTTTCATTTAGAGTTTCAAACACATCTATCTATATAGCAGAAAACAGAGTGAAACCTAAAAATTCAAACAGTCACTGGAAACAAAAGCTTCAACCTAGAAGAATAAAATTAGGGCAGCCAAGTGGGATTAGTGAAGTGATCATTACCACCAAGTATCATCAAGATTTGGTGAAAAAATGTTTGCTGAGATTTCAGCAAACTACTAGTTTTTTGGAAGCTTGGCAACCCCTTTCAAACGAAAGTGTTTTTCGCCAGTCTCTGCATGGGGTACCTCAAGAGGAAAAAAACCATAGAGATAGAACTAACAACCTCTTCATTTTGTCAAGTTTCAAGGACCTAGCCCAAACCGTGTTGGATTTAGAGTTTCAAAGACATCTATCTATATAGCAGAAAACAGAGTGAAACCTAAAATTTCATAGTGTTACTGGAAACGAACGCTTGAACCTAGAAGAGTGAAAATTGGGCAGCCAAGTGGGCTTAGTGAACTGATCATTACCACCAAGTATCATCAAGATTTGGTGAAAAAATGTTTGCTGAGATTTCAGCAAACTAGTAGTTTTTTGGAAGCTTGGCAACCCCTTTCAAACGAAAGTGTTCTTCGCCAGTCTCTGCATGGGGTACTTCAAGAGGAAACAAACCATAGAGATAGAACTTAGAACTACTTCATTTGGTCAAGTTTCAAGGAGCTAGCACAAACCGTGTTTGATTTAGAGTTTCAAACACATCTATCTATATAGCAGAAAACAGAGTGAAACCTAAAAATTCAAACTGTCACTGGAAACAAAAGCTTCAACCTAGAAGAATAAAATTAGGGCAGCCAAGTGGGATTAGAGAAGTGATCATTACCACCAAGTATCATCAAGATTTGGTGAAAAAATGTTTGCTGAGATTTCAGCAAACTACTAGTTTTTTGGAAGCTTGGCAACCCCTTTCAAACGAAAGTGTTTTTCGCCAGTCTCTGCATGGGGTACCTCAAGAGGAAAAAAACCGTAGAGACAGAACTAACAACCTCTTCATTTTGTCAAGTTTCAAGGACCTAGCCCAAACCGTGTTGGATTTAGAGTTTCAAAGACATCTATCTATATAGCAGAAAACAGAGTGAAACCTAAAATTTCATAGTGTTACTGGAAACGAACGCTTGAACCTAGAAGAGTGAAAATTGGGCAGCCAAGTGGGCTTACTGAACTGATCATTACCACCAAGTATCATCAAGATTTGGTGAAAAAATGTTTGCTGAGATTTCAGCAAACTAGTAGTTTTTTGGAAGCTTGGCAACCCCTTTCAAAAGAAAGTGTTCTTCGCCAGTCTCTGCATGGGGTACTTCAAGAGGAAACAAACCATAGAGATAGAACTTAGAACTACTTCATTTTGTCAAGTTTCACGGAGCTAGCACAAACCGTGTTTGATTTAGAGTTTCAAACACATCTATCTATATAACAGAAAACAGAGTGAAACCTAAAAATTCAAACTGTTACTGGAAACGAACGCTTGAACCTAGAAGAGTGAAAGTTGGGCAGCCAAGTGGGATTAGAGAACTGATAATTACCACCAAGTATCATCAAGATTTGGTGAAAAAATGTTTGCTGAGATTTCAGCAAACTAGTAGTTTTTTGGAAGCTTGGCAACCCCTTTCAAACGAAAGTGTTTTTCGCCAGTCTCTGCATGGGGTACTTCAAGAGGAAACAAACCATAGAGATAGAACTTAGAACTACTTCATTTTGTCAAGTTTCACGGAGCTAGCACAAACCGTGTTTGATTTAGAGTTTCAAACACATCTATCTATATAGCAGAATACAGAGTGAAACCTAAAAATTCAAACTGTTACTGGAAACGAACGCTTGAACCTAGAAGAGTGAAAGTTGGGCAGCCAAGTGGGATTAGAGAACTGATAATTACCACCAAGTATCATCAAGATTTGGTGAAAAAATGTTTGCTGAGATTTCAGCAAACTAGTAGTTTTTTGGAAGCTTGGCAACCCCTTTCAAACGAAAGTGTTTTTCGCCAGTCTCTGCATGGGGTACTTCAAGAGGAAACAAACCATAGAGATAGAACTTAGAACTACTTCATTTTGTCAAGTTTCACGGAGCTAGCACAAACCGTGTTTGATTTAGAGTTTCAAACACATCTATCTATATAGCAGAAAACAGAGTGAAACCTAAAAATTCAAACTGTTACTGGAAACGAACGCTTGAACCTAGAAGAGTGAAAGTTGGGCAGCCAAGTGGGATTAGTGAACTGATCATTACCACCAAGTATCATCAAGATTTGGTGAAAAAATGTTTGCTGAGATTTCAGCAAACTAGTAGTTTTTTGGAAGCTTGGCAACCCCTTTCAAACGAAAGTGTTTTTCGCCAGTCTCTACATGGGGTACGTCAAGAGGAAACAAACCATAGAGATAGAACTTAGAACTACTTCATTTGCTCAAGTTTCAAGGAGCTAGCACAAAACGTGTTTCATTTAGAGTTTCAAACACATCTATCTATATAGCAGAAAACAGAGTGAAACCTAAAAATTCAAACAGTCACTGGAAACAAAAGCTTCAACCTAGAAGAATAAAATTAGGGCAGCCAAGTGGGATTAGTGAAGTGATCATTACCACCAAGTATCATCAAGATTTGGTGAAAAAATGTTTGCTGAGATTTCAGCAAACTACTAGTTTTTTGGAAGCTTGGCAACCCCTTTCAAACGAAAGTGTTTTTCGCCAGTCTCTGCATGGGGTACCTCAAGAGGAAAAAAACCATAGAGATAGAACTAACAACCTCTTCATTTTGTCAAGTTTCAAGGACCTAGCCCAAACCGTGTTGGATTTAGAGTTTCAAAGACATCTATCTATATAGCAGAAAACAGAGTGAAACCTAAAATTTCATAGTGTTACTGGAAACGAACGCTTGAACCTAGAAGAGTGAAAATTGGGCAGCCAAGTGGGCTTAGTGAACTGATCATTACCACCAAGTATCATCAAGTTTTGGTGAAAAAATGTTTGCTGAGATTTCAGCAAACTAGTAGTTTTTTGGAAGCTTGGCAACCCCTTTCAAACGAAAGTGTTCTTCGCCAGTCTCTACATGGGGTACTACAAGAGGAAACAAACCATAGAGATAGAACTTAGAACTACTTCATTTGGCCAAGTTTCAAGGAGCTAGCACAAACCGTGTTTGATTTAGAATTCCAAACACAGCTATCTATGTAGGAGAAAAAAGAGTGAAACCTAAAAATTCAAACAGTCACTGGAAACAAAAGCTTCAACCTAGAAGAATAAAATTTGGGCAGCCAAGTGGGATTAGTGAAGTGATCATTACCACCAAGTATCATCAAGATTTGGTGAAAAAATGTTTGCTGAAATTTCAGCAAACTAGTAGTTTTTTGGAAGCTTGGCAACCCCTTTCAAACGAAAGTGTTTTTCGCCAGTCTCTGCATGGGGTACCTCAAGAGGAAAAAAACCATAGAGATAGAACTAACAACTACTTCATTTTGTCAAGTTTCAAGGAGCTAGCACAAACCGTGTTTGATTTAGAATTCCAAACACAGCTATCTATGTAGGAGAAAACAGAGTGAAACCTAAAAATTCAAACTGTTACTGGAAACGGAAGCTTCAACCTAGAAGAGTAAAAATTGGGCTGCCAAGTGGGCTTAGTGAACTGACCATTACCACCAAGTATCATCAAGTTTTGGTGAAAAAATGTTTCCTGAGATTTCAGCAAACTTGTAGTTTTTTGTAAGCTTGGCAAACCCTTTCAAACGAAAGTGTTTTTCGCCAGTCTCTGCATGGGGTACTTCAAGAGGAAACAAACCATAGAGATAGAACTTAGAACTACTTCATTTGGTCAAGTTTCAAGGAGCTAGCACAAACCGTGTTTGATTTAGAGTTTCAAACACATCTATCTATAAAGCAGAAAACAGAGTGAAACCTAAAAATTCAAAGTGTTATTGGAAACGAACGCTTGAACCTAGAAGAGTGAAAATTGAGCAGCCAAGTGGGCTTAGTGAACTCATCATTACCACCAAGTATCATCAAGATTTGGTGAAAAAATGTTTGCTGAGATTTCAGCAAACTAGTAGTTTTTTGTAAGCTTGGCAACCCCTTTCAAACGAAAGTGTTTTTCGCCAGTCTCTGCATGGGGTACTTCAAGAGGAAACAAACCATAGAGATAGAACTCAGAACTACTTCATTTGGTCAAGTTTCAAGGAGCTAGCACAAACCGTGTTTGATTTAGAATTCCAAACACAGCTATCTATGTAGGAGAAAACAGAGTGAAACCTAAAAATTCAAACTGTTACTGGAAAAGAAAGCTTCAACCTAGAAGAATAAAATTTGGGCAGCCAAGTGGGATTAGTGAACTGACCATTACCACCAAGTATCATCAAGATTTGGTGAAAAAATGTTTGCTGAGATTTCAGCAAACTAGTAGTTTTTTGGAAGCTTGGCAACCCCTTTCAAACGAAAGTGTTTTTCGCCAGTCTCTGCATGGGGTACCTCAAGAGGAAAAAAACCATAGAGATAGAACTAACAACCTCTTCATTTTGTCAAGTTTCAAGGACCTAGCCCAAACCGTGTTGGATTTAGACTTTCAAAGACATCTATCTATATAGCAGAAAACAGAGTGAAACCTAAAATTTCAAAGTGTTACTGGAAACGAACGCTTGAAAGTAGAAGAGTAAAAATTGGGCTGCCAAGTGGGCTTAGTGAACTGATCATTACCACCAAGTATCATCAAGTTTTGGTGAAAAAATGTTTGCTGAGATTTCAGCAAACTAGTAGTTTTTTGGAAGCTTGGCAACCCCTTTCAAACGAAAGTGTTTTTCGCCAGTCTCTGCATGGGGTACTTCAAGAGGAAACAAACCATAGAGATAGAACTTAGAACTACTTCATTTGGTCAAGTTTCAAGGAGCTAGCACAAACCGTGATTGATTTAGAGTTTCAAACACATCTATCTATAAAGCAGAAAACAGAGTGAAACCTAAAAATTCAAAGTGTTATTGGAAACGAACGCTTGAACCTAGAAGAGTGAGAATTGGGCAGCCAAGTGGGCTTAGTGAACTCATCATTACCACCAAGTATCATCAAGATTTGGTGAAAAAATGTTTGCTGAGATTTCAGCAAACTAGTAGTTTTTTGGAAGCTTGGCAACCCCTTTCATACGAAAGTGTTTTTCGCCAGTCTCTGCATGGGGTACTTCAAGAGGAAACAAACCATAGAGATAGAACTTAGAACTACTTCATTTGGTCAAGTTTCAAGGAGCTAGCACAAACCGTGTTTGATTTAGAGTTTCAAACACATCTATCTATATAGCAGAAAACAGAGTGAAACCTAAAAATTCAAACAGTCACTGGAAACGAAAGCTTCAACCTAGAAGAATAAAATTTGGGCAGCCAAGTGGGATTAGTGAACTGATCATTACCACCAAGTATCATCAAGATTTGGTGAAAAAATGTTTGCTGAGATTTCAGCAAACGAGTAGTTTTTTGGAAGCTTGGCAACCCCTTTCAAAAGAAAGTGTTTTTCGCCAGTCTCTGCATGGGGTACTTCAAGAGGAAAAAAACCATAGAGATAGAACTAACAACTACTTCATTTTGTCAAGTTTCAAGGAGCTAGCACAAACCGTGTTTGATTTAGAGTTTCAAAGACATCTATCTATATAGCAGAAAACAGAGTGAAACCTAAAATTTCAAAGTGTTACTGGAAACGAACGCTTGAACCTAGAAGAGTGAAAATTGGGCAGCCAAGTGAGCTTAGTGAACTGATCATTACCACCAAGTATCATCAAGATTTGGTGAAAAAATGTTTGCTGAGATTTCAGCAAACTAGTAGTTTTTTGGAAGCTTGGCAACCCCTTTCAAACGAAAGTGTTCTTCGCCAGTCTCTGCATGGGGTACTTCAAGAGGAAACAAACCATAGAGATAGAACTTCGAACTACTTCATTTTGTCAAGTTTCACGGAGCTAGCACAAACCGTGTTTGATTTAGAGTTTCAAACACATCTATCTATATAACAGAAAACAGAGTGAAACCTAAAAATTCAAACTGTTACTGGAAACGAACGCTTGAACCTATAAGAGTGAAAGTTGGGCAGCCAAGTGGGATTAGAGAACTGATAATTACCACCAGTATCATCAAGATTTGGTGAAAAAATGTTTGCTGAGATTTCAGCAAACTAGTAGTTTTTTGGAAGCTTGGCAACCCCTTTCAAACGAAAGTGTTTTTCGCCAGTCTCTGCATGGGGTACTTCAAGAGGAAACAAACCATAGAGATAGAACTTAGAACTACTTCATTTTGTCAAGTTTCACGGAGCTAGCACAAACCGTGTTTGATTTAGAGTTTCAAACACATCTATCTATATAGCAGAAAACAGAGTGAAACCTAAAAATTCAAACTGTTACTGGAAACGAACGCTTGAACCTAGAAGAGTGAAAGTTGGGCAGCCAAGTGGGATTAGTGAACTGATCATTACCACCAAGTATCATCAAGATTTGGTGAAAAAATGTTTGCTGAGATTTCAGCAAACTACTAGTTTTTTGAAAGCTTGGCAACCCCTTTCAAACGAAAGTGTTTTTCGCCAGTCTCTGCATGGGGTACCTCAAGAGGAAAAAAACCATAGAGATAGAACTTAGAACTACTTCATTTTGTCAAGTTTCAAGGACCTAGCCCAAACCGTGTTGGATTTAGAGTTTCAAAGACATCTATCTATATAGCAGAAAACAGAGTGAAACCTAAAATTTCAAAGTGTTACTGGAAACAAACGCTTGAAAGTAGAAGAGTAAAAATTGGGCTGCCAAGTGGGCTTAGTGAACTGATCATTACCACCAAGTATCATCAAGATTTGGTGAAAAAATGTTTGCTGAGATTTCAGCAAACTAGTAGTTTTTTGGAAGCTTGGCAACCCCTTTCAAACGAAAGTGTTTTTCGCCAGTCTCTGCATGGGGTACTTCAAGAGGAAACAAACCATAGAGATAGAACTTAGAACTACTTTATTTGGTCAAGTTTCAAGGAGCTAGCACAAACCGTGTTTGATTTAGAGTTTCAAACACATCTATCTATAAAGCAGAAAACAGAGTGAAACCTAAAAATTCAAAGTGTTATTGGAAACGAACGCTTGAACCTAGAAGAGTGAAAATTGGGCAGCCAAGAGGGCTTAGTGAACTCATCATTACCACCAAGTATCATCAAGATTTGGTGAAAAAATGTTTGCTGAGATTTCAGCAAACTAGTAGTTTTTTGGAAGCTTGGCAAACCCTTTCAAACGAAAGTGTTTTTCGCCAGTCTCTGCATGGGGTACTTCAAGAGGAAACAAACCATAGAGATAGAACTTAGAACTACTTCATTTGGTCAAGTTTCAAGGAGCTAGCACAAACCGTGTTTGATTTAGAATTCCAAACACAGCTATCTATGTAGGAGAAAACAGAGTGAAACCTAAAATTTGAAAGTGTTACTGGAAACGAACGCTTGAACCTAGAAGAGTGAAAATTGGGCAGCCAAGTGGGCTTAGTGAACTGATCATTACCACCAAGTATCATCAAGATTTGGTGAAAAAATGTTTGGTGAGATTTCAGCAAACTAGTAGTTTTTTGGAAGCTTAGCAACCCCTTTAAAACGAAAGTGTTTTTCGCCAGTCTCTGCATGGGGTACTTCAAGAGGAAACAAACCATAGAGATAGAACTTAGAACTACTTCATTTGGTGAAGTTTCAAGGAGCTAGCACAAACCGTGTTTGATTTAGAGTTTCAAACACATCTATCTATAAAGCAGAAAACAGAGTGAAACCTAAAAATTCAAAGTGTTATTGGAAACGAACGCTTGAACCTAGAAGAGTGAAAATTGGGCAGCCAAGTGGGCTTAGTGAACTCATCATTACCACCAAGTATCATCAAGATTTGGTGAAAAAATGTTTGCTGAGATTTCAGCAAACTAGTAGTTTTTTGGAAGCTTGGCAAACCCTTTCAAACGAAAGTGTTTTTCGCCAGTCTCTGCATGGGGTACTTCAAGAGGAAACAAACCATAGAGATAGAACTTAGAACTACTTCATTTGGTCAAGTTTCAAGGAGCTAGCACAAACCGTGTTTGATTTAGAATTCCAAACACAGCTATCTATATAGCAGAAAACAGAGTGAAACCTAAAATTTCAAAGTGTTACTGGAAACGAACGCTTGAACCTAGAAGAGTGAAAATTGGGCAGCCAAGTGGGCTTAGTGAACTGATCATTACCACCAAGTATCATCAAGATTTGGTGAAAAAATGTTTGGTGAGATTTCAGCAAACTAGTAGTTTTTTGGAAGCTTAGCAACCCCTTTAAAACGAAAGTGTTTTTCGCCAGTCTCTGCATGGGGTACTTCAAGAGGAAACAAACCATAGAGATAGAACTTAGAACTACTTCATTTGGTCAAGTTTCAAGGAGCTAGCACAAACCGTGTTTGATTTAGAGTTTCAAACACATCTATCTATAAAGCAGAAAACAGAGTGAAACCTAAAAATTCAAAGTGTTATTGGAAACGAACGCTTGAACCTAGAAGAGTGAAAATTGGGCAGCCAAGTGGGCTTAGTGAACTCATCATTACCACCAAGTATCATCAAGATTTGGTGAAAAAATGTTTGCTGAGATTTCAGCAAACTAGTAGTTTTTTGGAAGCTTGGCAAACCCTTTCAAACGAAAGTGTTTTTCGCCAGTCTCTGCATGGGGTACTTCAAGAGGAAACAAACCATAGAGATAGAACTTAGAACTACTTCATTTGGTCAAGTTTCAAGGAGCTAGCACAAACCGTGTTTGATTTAGAATTCCAAACACAGCTATCTATATAGCAGAAAACAGAGTGAAACCTAAAATTTCAAAGTGTTACTGGAAACGAACGCTTGAACCTAGAAGAGTGAAAATTGGGCAGCCAAGTGGGCTTAGTGAACTGATCATTACCACCAAGTATCATCAAGATTTGGTGAAAAAATGTTTGCTGAGATTTCAGCAAACTAGTAGTTTTTTGGAAGCTTGGCAACCCCTTTCAAACGAAAGTGTTTTTCGCCAGTCTCTGCATGGGGTACCTCAAGAGGAAAAAAACCATAGAGATAGAACTTACAACTACTTCATTTTGTCAAGTTTCAAGGAGCTAGCACAAACCGTGTTTGATTTAGAGTTTCAAAGACATCTATCTATATAGCAGAAAACAGAGTGAAACCTAACAATTCAAAGTGTTACTGGAAACGAACGCTTGAACCTAGAAGAGTGAAAATTGGGCAGCCAAGTGGGCTTAGTGAACTGATCATTACCACCAAGTATCATCAAGATTTGGTGAAAAAATGTTTGCTGAGATTTCAGCAAACTAGTAGTTTTTTGGAAGCTTGGCAACCCCTTTCAAACGAAAGTGTTCTTCGCCAGTCTCTGCATAGGGTACTTCAAGAGAAAACAAACCATAGAGATAGAACTAACAACTACTTCATTTTGTCAAGTTTCAAAGAGCTAGCACAAACCGTGTTTGATTTAGAGTTTCAAACACATCTATCTATATAGCAGAAAACAGAGTGAAACCTAAAAATTCAAACAGTCACTGGAAACGAAAGCTTCAACCTAGAAGAATAAAATTTGGGCAGCCAAGTGGGATTAGTGAACTGATCATTACCACCAAGTATCATCAAGATTTGGTGAAAAAATGTTTGCTGAGATTTCAGCAAACTAGTAGTTTTTTGGAAGATTGGCAACCCCTTTCAAACGAAAGTGTTTTTCGCCAGTCTCTGCATTGGGTACCTCAAGAGGAAAAAAACCATAGAGATAGAACTAACAACTACTTCATTTTGTCAAGTTTCAAGGAGCTAGCACAAACCGTGTTTGATTTAGAGTTTCAAAGACATCTATCTATATAGCAGAAAACAGAGTGAAACCTAAAATTTCAAAGTGTTACTGGAAACGAACGCTTGAACCTAGAAGAGTAAAAATTGCGCTGCCAAGTGGGCTTAGTGAACTGATCATTACCACCAAGTATCATCAAGTTTTGGTGAAAAAATGTTTGCTGAGATTTCAGCAAACTAGTAGTTTTTTGGAAGCTTGGCAACCCCTTTAAAATGAAAGTGTTTTTCGCCAGTCTCTGCATGGGGTACTTCAAGAGGAAACAAACCATAGAGATAGAACTTAGAACTACTTCATTTGGTCAAGTTTCAAGGAGCTAGCACAAACCGTGTTTGATTTAGAGTTTCAAACACATCTATCTATAAAGCAGAAAACAGAGTGAAACCTAAAAATTCAAAGTGTTACTGGAAACGAACGCTTGAACCTAGAAGAGTGAAAATTGGGCAGCCAAGTGGGCTTAGTGAACTCATCATTACCACCAAGTATCATCAAGATTTGGTGAAAAAATGTTTGCTGAGATTTCAGCAAACTAGTAGTTTTTTGGAAGCTTGGCAACCCCTTTCAAACGAAAGTGTTTTTCGCCAGTCTCTGCATGGGGTACTTCAAGAGGAAACAAACCATAGAGATAGAACTTAGAACTACTTCATTTGGTCAAGTTTCAAGGAGCTAGCACAAACCGTGTTTGATTTAGAATTCCAAACACAGATATCTATGTAGGAGAAAACAGAGTGAAACCTAAAAATTCAAACTGTTACTGAAAACGAAAGCTTCAACCTAGAAGAATAAAATTTGGGCAGCCAAGTGGGATTAGTGAACTGACCATTACCACCAAGTATCATCAAGATTTGGTGAAAAAATGTTTGCTGAGATTTCAGCAAACTAGTAGTTTTTTGGAAGCTTAGCAACCCCTTTCAAACGGAAGTGTTTTTCACCAGTCTCTGCATGGGGTTCTTCAAGAGGAAACAAACCATAGAGATAGAACTTAGAACTACTTCATTTGGTCAAGTTTCAAGGAGCTAGCACAAACCGTGTTTGATTTAGAGTTTCAAACACATCTATCTATATAGCAGAAAAGAGTGAAACCTAAAAATTCAAACAGTCACTGGAAACGAAAGCTTCAACCTAGAAGAATAAAATTTGGGCAGCCAAGTGGGATTAGTGAACTGATCATTACCACCAAGTATCATCAAGATTTGGTGAAAAAATGTTTGCTGAGATTTCAGCAAACTAGTAGTTTTTTGGAAGCTTGGCAACCCCTTTCAAACGAAAGTGTTTTTCGCCAGTCTCTGCATGGGGTACTTCAAGAGGAAAAAACCCATAGAGATAGAACTAACAACTACTTCATTTTGTCAAGTTTCAAGGAGCTAGCACAAACCGTGTTTGATTTAGAGTTTCAAAGACATCTATCTATATAGCAGAAAACAGAGTGAAACCTAAAAATTCAAACAGTCACTGGAAACGAAAGCTTCAACCTAGAAGAATAAAATTTGGGCAGCCAAGTGGGATTAGTGATCTGATCATTACCACCAAGTATCATCAAGATTTGGTGAAAAAATGTTTGCTGAGATTTCAGCAAACTAGTAGTTTTTTGGAAGCTTGGCAACCCCTTTCAAACGAAAGTGTTTTTCGCCAGTCTCTGCATGGGGTACTTCAAGAGGAAAAAAACCATAGAGATACAACTAACAACTACTTCATTTTGTCAAGTTTCAAGGAGCTAGCAAAAACCGTGTTTGATTTAGAGTTTCAAAGACATCTATCTATTTGGCAGAAAACAGAGTGAAACTTAAAATTTCAAAGTGTTACTGGAAACGAACGCTTGAACCTAGAAGAGTAAAAATTGGGCAGCCAAGTGGGCTTAGTGAACTGATCATTACCACCAAGTATCATCAAGTTTTGGTGAAAAAATGTTTGCTGAGATTTCAGCAAACTAGTAGTTTTTTGGAAGCTTGGCAACCCCTTTCAAACGAAAGTGTTTTTCGCCAGTCTCTGCATGGGGTACTTCAAGAGGAAACAATCCATAGAGATAGAACTTAGAACTACTTCATTTGCTCAAGTTTCAAGGAGCTAGCACAAACCGTGTTTGATTTAGAGTTTCAAACACATCTATCTATATAGCAGAAAACAGAGTGAAACCTAAAAATTCAAACAGTCACTGGAAACGAAAGCTTCAACCTAGAAGAATAAAATTTGGGCAGCCAAGTGGGATTAGGGAAGTGATCATTACCACCAAGTATCATCAAGATTTGGTGAAAAAATGTTTGCTGAGATTTCAGCAAACTAGTAGTTTTTTGGAAGCTTGGCAACCCCTTTCAAACGAAAGTGTTTTTCGCCAGTCTCTGCATGGGGTACCTCAAGAGGAAAAAAACCATAGAGATAGAACTAACAACTACTTCATTTTGTCAAGTTTCAAGGAGCTAGCACAAACCGTGTTTGATTTAGAGATTCAAAGACATCTATCTATATAGCACAAAACAGAGTGAAACCTAAAATTTCAAAGTGTTACTGGAAACGAACGCTTGAACCTAGAAGAGTAAAAATTGCGCTGCCAAGTGGGCTTAGTGAACTGATCATTACCACCAAGTATCATCAAGTTTTGGTGAAAAAATGTTTGCTGAGATTTCAGCAAACTAGTAGTTTTTTGGAAGCTTGGCAACCCCTTTAAAACAAAAGTGTTTTTCGCCAGTCTCTGCATGGGGTACTTCAAGAGGAAACAATCCATAGAGATAGAACTTAGAACTACTTCATTTGCTCAAGTTTCAAGGAGCTAGCACAAACCGTGTTTGATTTAGAGTTTCAAACACATCTATCTATATAGCAGAAAACAGAGTGAAACCTAAAAATTCAAAGTGTTACTGGAAACGAACGCTTGAACCTAGAAGAGTGAAAATTGGGCAGCCAAGTGGGCTTAGTGAACTGATCATTTCCACCAAGTATCATCAAGATTTGGTGAAAAAATGTTTGCTGAGATTTCAGCAAACTAGTAGTTTTTTGGAAGCTTGGCAACCCCTTTCAAACGAAAGTGTTTTTCGCCAGTCTCTGCATGGGGTACTTCAAGAGGAAACAAACCATAGAGATAGAACTTAGAACTACTTCATTTGGTCAAGTTTCAAGGAGCTAGCACAAACCGTGTTTGATTTAGAATTCCAAACACAGCTATCTATATAGCAGAAAACAGAGTGAAACCTAAAATTTCAAAGTGTTACTGGAAACGAACGCTTGAACCTAGAAGAGTGAAAATTGGGCAGCCAAGTGGGCTTAGTGAACTGATCATTACCACCAAGTATCATCAAGTTTTGGTGAAAAAATGTTTGCTGAGATTTCAGCAAACTAGTAGTTTTTTGGAAGCTTGGCAACCCCTTTCAAACGAAAGTGTTCTTCGCCAGTCTCTGCATGGGGTACTTCAAGAGGAAACAAACCATAGAGATAGAACTTAGAACTACTTCATTTTGTCAAGTTTCAAGGAGCTAGCACAAACCGTGTTTGATTTAGAGTTTCAAACACATCTATCTATATAACAGAAAACAGAGTGAAACCTAAAAATTCAAACTGTTACTGGAAACGAACACTTGAACCTAGAAGAGTGAAAGTTGGGCAGCCAAGTGGGCTTAGTGAACTGATCATTACCACCAAGTATCATCAAGATTTGGTGAAAAAATGTTTGCTGAGATTTCAGCAAACGAGAAGTTTTTTGGAAGCTTGGCAACCCCTTTCAAACGAAAGTGTTCTTCGCCAGTCTCTGCATGGGGTACTTCAAGAGGAAACAAACCATAGAGATAGAACTTAGAACTACTTCATTTTGCAAGTTTCAAGGAGCTAGCACATACCGTGTTTGATTTAGAGTTTCAAACACATCTATCTATATAGCTGAAAACAGAGTGAAACCTAAAATTTCAAAGTGTTACTGGAAACGAACGCTTGAACCTAGAAGAGTGAAAATTGGGCAGCCAAGTGGGCTTAGTGAACTGATCATTACCACCAAGTATCATCAAGATTTGGTGAAAAAATGTTTGCTGAGATTTCAGCAAACTAGTAGTTTTTTGGAAGCTTGGCAACCCCTTTCAAACGAAAGTGTTCTTCGCCAGTCTCTGCATGGGGTACTTCAAGAGGAAACAAACCATAGAGATAGAACTTAGAACTACTTCATTTTGTCAAGTTTCACGGAGCTAGCACAAACCGTGTTTGATTTAGAGTTTCAAACACATCTATCTATATAGCAGAAAACAGAGTGAAACCTAAAATTTCAAAGTGTTACTGGAAACGAACGCTTGAACCTAGAAGAGTGAAAGTTGGGCGGCCAAGTGGGATTAGTTAACTGATCATTACCACCAAGTATCATCAAGATTTGGTGAAAAAATGTTTGCTGAGATTTCAGCAAACGAGTAGTTTTTTGGAAGCTTGGCAACCCCTTTCAAACGAAAGTGTTTTTCGCCAGTCTCTGCATGGGGTACTTCAAGAGGAAACAAACCATAGAGATAGAACTTAGAACTACTTCATTTGGTCAAGTTTCAAAGAGCTAGCACAAACCGTGTTTGATTTAGAATTCCAAACACATCTATCTATGTAGGAGAAAACAGAGTGAAACCTAAAAATTCAAACTGTTACTGGAAACGAAAGCTTCAACCTAGAAGAATAAAATTTGGGCAGCCAAGTGGGATTAGTGAACTGATCATTACCACCAAGTATCATCAAGATTTGGTGAAAAAATGTTTGCTGAGATTTCAGCAAACTAGTAGTTTTTTGGAAGCTTGGCAACCCCTTTCAAACGGAAGTGTTTTTCGCCAGTCTCTGCATGGGGTACTTCAAGAGGAAACAAACCATAGAGATAGAACTTAGAACTACTTCATTTGGTCAAGTTTCAAGGAGCTAGCACAAACCGTGTTTGATTTAGAGTTTCAAACACATCTATCTATATAGCAGAAAACCGAGTGAAACCTAAAAATTCAAACAGTCACTGGAAATGAAAGCTTCAACCTAGAAGAATAAAATTTGGGCAGCCAAGTGGGATTAGTGAAGTGATCATTACCACCAAGTATCATCAAGATTTGGTGAAAAAATGTTTGCTGAGATTTCAGCAAACTAGTAGTTTTTTGGAAGCTTGGCAACCCCTTTCAAACGAAAGTGTTTTTCGTCAGTCTCTGCATGGGGTACCTCAAGAGGAAAAAAACCATAGAGATAGAACTAACAACTACTTCATTTTGTCAAGTTTCACGGAGCTAGCACAAACCGTGTTTGATTTAGAGTTTCAAACACATCTATCTATATAGCAGAAAACAGAGTGAAACCTAAAAATTCAAAGTGTTACTGGAAACGAACGCTTGAACCTAGAAGAGTGAAAATTGGGCAGCCAAGTGGGCTTAGTGAACTGATCATTACCACCAAGTATCATCAAGATTTGGTGAAAAAATGTTTGCTGAGATTTCAACAAACTAGTAGTTTTTTGGAAGCTTGGCAACCCCTTTCAAACGAAAGTGTTCTTCGCCAGTCTCTGCATGGGGTACTTCAAGAGGAAACAAACCATAGAGATAGAACTTAGAACTACTTCATTTTGTCAAGTTTCAAGGAGCTAGCACAAACCGTGTTTGATTTAGAGTTTCAAACACATCTATCTATATAACAGAAAACAGAGTGAAACCTAAAAATTCAAACTGTTACTGGAAACGAACGCTTGAACCTAGAAGAGTGAATGTTGGGCAGCCAAGTGGGCTTAGTGAATTGATCATTACCACCAAGTATCATCAAGATTTGGTGAAAAAATGTTTGCTGAGATTTCAGCAAACGAGAAGTTTTTTGGAAGCTTGGCAACCCCTTTCAAACGAAAGTGTTCTTCGCCAGTCTCTGCATGGGGTACTTCAAGAGGAAACAAACCATAGAGATAGAACTTAGAAGTACTTCATTTTGCAAGTTTCAAGGAGCTAGCACAAACCGTGTTTGATTTAGAGTTTCAAACACATCTATCTATATAGCAGAAAACAGAGTGAAACCTAAAATTTCAAAGTGTTACTGGAAACGAACGCTTGAACCTAGAAGAGTGAAAATTGGGCAGCCAAGTGGGCTTAGTGAACTGATCATTACCACCAAGTATCATCAAGATTTGGTGAAAAAATGTTTGCTGAGATTTCAGCAAACTAGTAGTTTTTTGGAAGCTTGGCAACCCCTTTCAAACGAAAGTGTTCTTCGCCAGTCTCTGCATGGGGTACTTCAAGAGGAAACAAACCATAGAGATAGAACTTAGAACTATTTCATTTGCTCAAGTTTCACGGAGCTAGCACAAACCGTGTTTGATTTAGAGTTTCAAACACATCTATCTATATAGCAGAAAACAGAGTGAAACCTAAAATTTCAAAGTGTTACTGGAAACGAACGCTTGAACCTAGAAGAGTGAAAGTTGGGCAGCCAAGTGGGCTTAGTGAACTGATCATTACCACCAAGTATCATCAAGAATTGGTGAAAAAATGTTTGCTGAGATTTCAGCAAACGAGTAGTTTTTTGGAAGCTTGGCAACCCCTTTCAAACGAAAGTGTTTTTCGCCAGTCTCTGCATGGGGTACTTCAAGAGGAAACAAACCATAGAGATAGAACTTAGAACTACTTCATTTGGTCAAGTTTCAAAGAGCTAGCACAAACCGTGTTTGATTTAGAATTCCAAACACATCTATCTATGTAGGAGAAAACAGAGTGAAACCTAAAAATACAAACTGTTACTGGAAACGAAAGCTTCAACCTAGAAGAATAAAATTTGGGCAGCCAAGTGGGATTAGTGAACTGATCATTACCACCAAGTATCATCAAGATTTGGTGAAAAAATGTTTGCTGAGATTTCAGCAAACTAGTAGTTTTTTGGAAGCTTGGCAACCCCTTTCAAACGGAAGTGTTTTTCGCCAGACTCTGCATGGGGTACTTCAAGAGGAAACAAACCATAGAGATAGAACTTAGAACTACTTCATTTGGTCAAGTTTCAAGGAGCTAGCACAAACCGTGTTTGATTTAGAGTTTCAAACACATCTATCTATATAGCAGAAAACAGAGTGAAACCTAAAAATTCAAACAGTCACTGGAAATGAAAGCTTCAACCTAGAAGAATAAAATTTGGGGAGCCAAGTGGGATTAGTGAATTGATCATTACCACCAAGTATCATCAAGATTTGGTGAAAAAATGTTTGCTGAGATTTCAGCAAACTAGTAGTTTTTTGGAAGCTTGGCAACCCCTTTCAAACGAAAGTGTTCTTCGCCAGTCTCTGCATGGGGTACTTCAACAGGAAAAAAACCATAGAGATAGAACTTAGAACTACTTCATTTGCTCAAGTTTCAAGGAGCTAGAACAAACCGTGTTTGATTTAGAGTTTCAAACACATCTATCTATATAGCAGAAAACAGAGTGAAACCTAAAAATTCAAAGTGTTACTGGAAACGAACGCTTGAACCTAGAAGAGTAAAAATTGGGCAGCCAAGTGGGCTTAGAACTGATCATTACCACCAAGTATCATCAAGTTTTGGTGAAAAAATGTTTGCTGAGATTTCAGCAAACTAGAAGTTTTTTGGAAGCTTGGCAACCCCTTTCAAACGAAAGTGTTTTTCGCCAGTCTCTGCATGGGGTACTTCAAGAGGAAACAATCCATAGAGATAGAACTTAGAACTACTTCATTTGCTCAAGTTTCAAGGAGCTAGCACAAACCGTGTTTGATTTAGAATTCCAAACACAGCTATCTATGTTGGAGAAAACAGAGTGAAACTTAAAATTCAAACTGTTACTGGAAACGAATGCTTCAACCTAGAAGAATAAAAATTGCGCTGCCATGTGGGCTTAGTGAACTGATCATTACCACCAAGTATCATCAAGATTTGGTGAAAAAATATTTGCTGAGATTTAAGCAAACTAGTAGTTTTTTGGAAGCTTGGTAACCACTTTCAAACGAAAGTGTTTTTCGCCAGTCTCTGCATGGGGTACTTCAAGAGGAAACAAACCATAGAGATGGAACTTAGAACTACTTCATTTTGTCAAGTTTCAGGGAGCTAGCACAAACCGTGTTTGATTTAGAGTTTCAAACACATCTATCTATATAGCAGAAAACAGAGTGAAACCTAAAAATTCAAACTGTTACTGGAAATGAACGCTTGAACCTAGAAGAGTGAAAGTTGGGCAGCCAAGTGGGATTAGTGAACTGATCATTACCACTAAGTATCATCAAGATTTGGTGAAAAAATGTTTGCTGAGATTTCAGCAAACTAGTAGTTTTTTGGAAGCTTGGCAACCCCTTTCAAACGAAAGTGTTTTTCGCCAGTCTCTGCATGGGGTACTTCAAGAGGAAACAAACCATAGAGATAGAACTTAGAACTACTTCATTTTGTCAAGTTTCAAGGAGCTAGCACAAACCGTGTTTGATTTAGAGTTTCAAACACATCTATCTATATAACAGAAAACAGAGTGAAACCTAAAAATTCAAAGTGTTACTGGAAACGAACGCTTGAACCTAGAAGAGTGAAAATTGGGAAGCCAAGTGGGCTTAGTGAACTGATCATTACCACCAAGTATCATCAAGATTTGGTGAAAAAATGTTTGCTGAGATTTCAGCAAACGAGAAGTTTTTTGGAAGCTTGGCAACCCCTTTCAAACGAAAGTGTTCTTCACCAGTCTCTGCATGGGGTACTTCAAGAGGAAACAAACCATAGAGATAGAACTTAGAACTACTTCATTTTGTCAAGTTTCACGGAGCTAGCACAAACCGTGTTTGATTTAGAGTTTCAAACACATCTATCTATATAGCAGAAAACAGAGTGAAACTTAAAATTTCAAAGTGTTACTGGAAACGAACGCTTGAACCTAGAAGAGTAAAAATTGGGCAGCCAAGTGCGATTAGTGAACTGATCATTACCATCAAGTATCATCAAGATTTGGTGAAAAAATGTTTGCTGAGATTTCAGCAAACTAGTAGTTTTTTGGAAGCTTTGCAACCCCTTTCATACGAAAGTGTTTTTCGCCAGTTTCTACATGGGGTACTTCAAGAGGAAACAAACCAAAGAGATAGAACTTAGATCTACTTCATTTGGTCAAGTTTCAAGGAGCTAGCACAAACCGTGTTTGATTTAGAATTCCAAACACAGCTATCTATGTAGGAGAAAACAGAGTGAAACCAAAAAATTCAAACTGTTACTGGAAACGAATGCTTCAACCTAGAAGAATAAAAATTGGGCAGCCAAGTGGGATTAGTGAACTGATTATTACCACCAAGTATCATTAAGATTTGGTGAAAAAATGTTTGCTGAGATTTCAGCAAACTAGTAGTTTTTTGGAAGCTTGGCAACCCCTTTCATACGGAAGTGTTTTTCGCCAGTCTCTGCATGGGGTACTTCAAGATTAAACAAACCATAGAGATGGAACTTACAACTACTTTATTTTTTCAAGTTTCAAGGAGCTAGCACAAACAGTGTTTGATTTAGAGTTTCAACGACATCCATCTATATAGCAGAAAACAGAGTGAAACCTAAAATTTCAAAGTGTTACTGGAAACGAACGATTGAACCTAGAAGAGTAAAAATTGGGCAGCCAAGTGGGCTTAGTGAACTGATCATTACCACCAAGTATCATCAAGTTTTGGTGAAAAAATGTTTGCTGAGATTTCAGCAAACTAGTAGTTTTTTGGAAGCTTGGCAACATCTTTCAAACGAAAGTGTTCTTCGCCAGTCTCTGCATGGGGTACTTCAAGAGGAAACAAACCATAGAGATAGAACTTAGAACTACTTCATTTGGTCAAGTTTCACGGAGCTAGCACAAACCCTGTTTGATTTAGAATTAAAAAACAGCTATCTATGTAGGAGAAAACAGAGTGAAACCTAAAAATTCAAACAGTCACTGGAAACGAAAGCTTCAACCTAGAAGAATAAAATTTGGGCAGCCAAGTGGGATTATTGAAGTGATCATTACCACCAAGTATCATCAAGATTTGGTGAAAAAATGTTTGCTGAGATTTCAGCAAACTAGTAGTTTTTGGAAGCTTGGCAACCCCTTTCAAACGAAAGTGTTTTTTGCCAGTCTCTGCATGGGGTACCTCAAGAGGAAAAAAACCATAGAGATAGAACTAACAACTACTTCATTTTGTCAAGTTTCAAGGAGCTAGCGCAAACCGTGTTTGATTTAGAGTTTCAAAGACATCTATCTATATAGCAGAAAACAGAGTGAAACCTAAAATTTCAAAGTGTTACTGGAAACGAACGCTTGAACCTAGAAGAGTAAAAATTGCGCTGCCAAGTGGGCTTAGTGAACTGATCATTACCACCAAGTATCATCAAGTTTTGGTGAAAAAATGTTTGCTGAGATTTCAGCAAACTAGTAGTTTTTTGGAAGCTTGGCAACCCCTTTAAAACGAAAGTGTTTTTCGCCAGTCTCTGCATGGGGTACTTCAAGAGGAAACAAACCATAGAGATAGAACTTAGAACTACTTCATTTGGTCAAGTTTCAAGGAGCTAGCACAAACTGTGTTTGATTTAGAGTTTCAAACACATCTATCTATAAAGCAGAAAACAGAGTGAAACCTAAAAATTCAAAGTGTTACTGGAAACGAACGCTTGAACCTAGAAGAGTAAAAATTGCGCTGCCAAGTGGGCTTAGTGAACTCATCATTACCACCAAGTATCATCAAGATTTGGTGAAAAAATGTTTGCTGAGATTTCAGCAAACGAGTAGTTTTTTGGAAGCTTGGCAACCCCTTTCAAACGAAAGTGTTTTTCGCCAGTCTCTGCATGGGGTACTTCAAGAGGAAACAAACCATAGAGATAGAACTTAGAACTACTTCATTTGGTCAAGTTTCAAAGAGCTAGCACAAACCGTGTTTGATTTAGAATTCCAAACACATCTATCTTAGTAGGAGAAAACAGGGTGAAACCTAAAAATTCAAACTGTTACTGGAAACGAAAGCTTCAACCTAGAAGAATAAAATTTGGGCAGCCAAGTGGGATTAGTGAGCTGATCATTACCACCAAGTATCATCAAGATTTGGTGAAAAAATGTTGGCTGAGATTTCAGCAAACTAGTAGTTTTTCGGAAGCTTGGCAACCCCTTTCAAACGGAAGTGTTTTTCGCCAGTCTCTGCATGGGGTACTTCAAGAGGAAACAAACCAGAGAGATAGAACTTAGAACTACTTTATTTGGTCAAGTTTCAAGGAGCTAGCACAAACCGTGTTTGATTTAGAATTCCAAACACATCTATCTCTATAGCAGAAAACAGAGTGAAACCTAAAATTTCAAAGTGTTACTGGAAACGAACGCTTGAACCTAGAAGAGTGAAAATTGGGCAGCCAAGTGGGCTTAGTGAACTGATCATTACCACCAAGTATCATCAAGTTTTGGTGAAAAAATGTTTGCTGAGATTTCAGCAAACTAGTAGTTTTTTGGAAGCTTGGCAACCCCTTTCAAACGAAAGTGTTCTTCGCCAGTCTCTGCATGGGGTACTTCAAGAGGAAACAAACCATAGAGATAGAACTTAGAACTACTTCATTTTGTCAAGTTTCAAGGAGCTAGCACAAACCGTGTTTGATTTAGAGTTTCAAACACATCTATCTATATATCAGAAAACAGAGTGAAACCTAAAAATTCAAACTGTTACTGGAAACGAACGCTTGAACCTAGAAGAGTGAAAGTTGGGCAGCCAAGTGGGCTTAGTGAACTGATCATTACCACCAAGTATCATCAAGATTTGGTGAAAAAATGTTTGCTGAGATTTCAGCAAACGAGAAGTTTTTTTGGAAGCTTGGCAACCCATTTCAAACGAAAGTTTTTTTCGCCAGTCTCTGCATGGGGTACTTCAAGAGGAAACAAACCATAGAGATAGAACTTAGAACTACTTCATTTGGTCAAGTTTCAAGGAGCTAGCACAAACCGTGTTTGATTTAGAGTTTCAAACACATCTATCTATATAGCAGAAAACAGAGTAAAACCTAAAATTTCAAAGTGTTACTGGACACGAACGCTTGAACCTAGAAGAGTGAAAATTGGGCAGCCAAGTGGGCTTAGTGAACTGATCATTACCACCAAGTATCATCAAGATTTGGTGAAAAAATGTTTGCTGAGATTTCAGCAAACGAGTAGTTTTTTGGAAGCTTGGCAACCCCTTTCAAACGAAAGTGTTCTTCGCCAGTCTCTGCATGGGGTACTTCAAGAGGAAACAAACCATAGAGATAGAACTTAGAACTACTTCATTTTGTCAAGTTTCACGGAGCTAGCACAATCCGTGTTTGATTTAGAGTTTCAAACACATCTATCTATATAGCAGAAAACAGAGTGAAACCTAAAATTTCAAAGTGTTACTGAAAACGAACGCTTGAACCTAGAAGAGTGAAATTTGGGCAGCCAAGTGGGATTAGTGAACTGATCATTACCACCAAGTATCATCAAGATTTGGTGAAAAAATGTTTGCTGAGATTTCAGCAAACGAGTAGTTTTTTGGAAGCTTGGCAACCCCTTTCAAACGAAAGTGTTTTTCGCCAGTCTCTGCATGGGGTACTTCAAGAGGAAACAAAGCATAGAAATAGAACTTAGAACTACTTCATTTGGTCAAGTTTCAAAGAGCTAGCACAAACCGTGTTTGATTTAGAATTCCAAACACATCTATCTTAGTAGGAGAAAACAGGGTGAAACCTAAAAATTCAAACAGTTACTGGAAACGAAAGCTTCAACCTAGAAGAATAAAATTTGGGCAGCCAAGTGGGATTAGTGAGCTGATCATTACCACCAAGTATCATCAAGATTTGGTGAAAAAATGTTTGCTGAGATTTCAGCAAACTAGTAGTTTTTTGGAAGCTTGGCAACCCCTTTCAAACGGAAGTGTTTTTCGCCAGTCTCTGCATGGGGTACTTCAAGAGGAAACAAACCAGAGAGATAGAACTTAGAACTACTTTATTTGGTCAAGTTTCAAGGAGCTAGCACAAACCGTGTTTGATTTAGAATTCCAAACACATCTATCTATATAGCAGAAAACAGAGTGAAACCTAAAATTTCAAAGTGTTACTGGAAACGAACGCTTGAACCTAGAAGAGTGAAAATTGGGCAGCCAAGTGGGCTTAGTGAACTGATCATTACCACCAAGTATCATCAAGATTTGGTGAAAAAATGTTTGCTGAGATTTCAGCAAACGAGAAGTTTTTTGGAAGCTTGGCAACCCCTTTCAAACGAAAGTGTTCTTCACCAGTCTCTGCATGGGGTACTTCAAGAGGAAACAAACCATAGAGATAGAACTTAGAACTACTTCATTTTGTCAAGATTCACGGAGCTAGCACAAACCGTGTTTGATTTAGAGTTTCAAACACATCTATCTATATAGCAGAAAACAGAGTGAAACCTAAAATTTCAAAGTGTTACTGGAAACGAACGCTTGAACCTAGAAGAGTGAAAGTTGGGCAGCCAAGTGGGCTTAGTGAACTGATCATTACCACCAAGTATCATCAAGATTTGGTGAAAAAATGTTTGCTGAGATTTCAGCAAACGAGTAGTTTTTTGGAAGCTTGGCAACCCCTTTCAAACGGAAGTGTTTTTCGCCAGTCTCTGCATGGGGTACTTCAAGAGGAAACAAACCATAGAGATAGAACTTAGAACTACTTCATTTGGTCAAATTTCAAGGAGCTAGCACAAACGGTGTTTGATTAAGAGTTTCAAACACATCTATCTATATAGCAGAAAACAGAGTGAAACCTAAAAATTCAAACAGTCACTGGAAACGAAAGCTTCAACCTAGAAGAATAAAATTTGGGCAGCCAAGTGGGATTAGTGAACTGATCATTACCACCAAGTATCATTAAGATTTGGTGAAAAAATGTTTGCTGAGATTTCAGCAAACTAGTATTTTTCTGGAAGCTTGGCAACCCCTTTCAAACGAAAGTGTTTTTCGCCAGTCTCTGCATGGGGTACTTCAAGAGGAAAAAAACCATACAGATAGAACTTACAACTACTTCATTTTGTCAAGTTTCAAGGAGCTAGCACAAACCGTGTTTGATTTAGAGTTTCAAAGACATCTATCTATATAGCAGAAAACAGAGTGAAACCTAAAATTTCAAAGTGTTACTGGAAACGAACGCTTGAACCTAGAAGAGTAAAAATTGGGCAGTCAAGTGGGCTTAGTGAACTCATCATTACCACCAAGTATCATCAAGTTTTGGTGAAAAAATGTTTGCTGAGATTTCAGCAAACTAGTAGTTTTTTGGAAGCTTGGCAACCCCTTTCAAACGAAAGTGTTCTTCGCCAGTCTCTGCATGGGGTACTTCAAGAGGAAACAAACCATAGAGATAGAACTTAGAACTACTTCATTTTGTCAAGTTTCACGGAGCTAGCACAAACCGTGTTTGATTTAGAGTTTCAAACACATCTATCTATATAACAGAAAACAGAGTGAAACCTAAAAATTCAAACTGTTACTGGAAACGAACGATTTAACCTAGAAGAGTGTAAGTTGGGCAGCCAAGTGGGATTAGTGAACTGATCATTACCACCAAGTATCATCAAGATTTGGTGAAAAACTGTTTGCTGAGATTTCAGCAAACTAGTAGTTTTTTGGAAGCTTGGCAACCCCTTTCAAACGAAAGTGTTTTTCGCCAGTCTCTGCATGGGGTACTTCAAGAGGAAACAAACCATAGAGATAGAACTTAGAACTACTTCATTTGGTCAAGTTTCAAGGAGCTAGCACAAACCGTGTTTGATTTAGAATTCCAAACACAGCTATCTATGTAGGAGAAAACAGAGTGAAACCTAAAAATTCAAACTGTTACTGGAAACGAAAGTTTCAAACTAGAAGAATAAAATTTGGGCAGCCAAGTGGGATTAGTGAACTGATCATTACCACCAAGTATCATCAAGTTTTGGTGAAAAAATGTTTGCTGAGATTTGAGAAAACTAGTAGTTTTTTGGAAGCTTGGCAACCCCTTTAAAACGAAAGTGTTTTTCGCCAGTCTCTGCATGGGGTACTTCAAGAGGAAACAAACCATAGAGATAGAACTTAGAACTACTTCATTTGCTCAAGTTTCAAGGAGCTAGCACAAACCGTGTTTGATTTACAGTTTCAAACACATCTATCTATATAGCAGAAAACAGAGTGAAACCTAAAAATTCAAAGTGTTACTGGAAACGAACGCTTGAACCTAGAAGAGTGAAAATTGGGCAGCCAAGTGGGCTTAGTGAACTGATCATTACCACCAAGTATCATCAAGATTTGGTGAAAAAATGTTTGCTGAGATTTCAGCAAACGAGTAGTTTTTTGGAAGCTTGGCAACCCCTTTCAAACGAAAGTGTTTTTCGCCAGTCTCTGCATGGGGTACTTCAAGAGAAAACAAACCATAGAGATAGAACTTAGAACTACTTCATTTGGTCAAGTTTCAAGGAGCTAGCACAAACCGTGTTTGATTTAGAGTTTCAAACACATCTATCTATATAGCAGAAAACAGAGTGAAACCTAAAAATTCAAAGTGTTACTGGAAACGAACGCTTGAACCTAGAAGAGTGAAAATTGGGCAGCCAAGTGGGCTTAGTGAACTGATCATTACCACCAAGTATCATCAAGATTTGGTGATAAAATGTTTGCTGAGATTTCAGCAAACGAGTAGTTTTTTGGAAGCTTGGCAACCCCTTTCAAACGAAAGTGTTCTTCGCCAGTCTCTGCATGGGGTACTTCAAGAGGAAACAAACCATAGAGATAGAACTTAGAACTACTTCATTTTGTCAAGTTTCACGGAGCTAGCACAAACCGTGTTTGATTTAGCGTTTCAAACACATCTATCTATATAACAGAAAACAGAGTGAAACCTAAAAATTCAAACTGTTACTGGAAACAAACGCTTGAACCTAGAAGAGTGAAAGTTGGGCAGCCAAGTGGGCTTAGTGAACTGATCATTACCACCAAGTATCATCAAGATTTGGTGAAAAAATGTTTGCTGAGATTTCAGCAAACTAGTAGTTTTTTGGATGCTTGGCAACCCCTTTCAAACGAAAGTGTTTTTCGCCAGTCTCTGCATGGGGTACTTCAAGAGGAAACAAACCACAGAGATAGAACTTAGAACTACTTCATTTTGTGAAGTTTCAAGAAGCTAGCACAAACCGTGTTTGAGTTAGAGTTTCAAACACATCTATCTATATAACAGAAAACAGAGTGAAACCTAAAAATTCAAACTGTTACTGGAAACGAACGCTTGAACCTAGAAGAGTAAAAATTGGGCAGCCAAGTGGGCTTAGTGAACTGATCATTACCACCAAGTATCATCAAGATTTGGTGAAAGAATGTTTGCTGAGATTTCAGCAAACGAGTAATTTTTTCGAAGCTTGGCAACCCCTTTCAAACGAAAGTGTTCTTCGCCAGTCTCTGAATGGGGTACTTCAAGAGGAAACAAACCATAGAGATAGAACTTAGAACTACTTCATTTTGTCAAGTTTCACGGAGCTAGCACAAACCGTGTTTTATTTAGAGTTTCAAACACATCTATCTATATAGCAGGAAACAGAGTGAAACCTAAAATTTCAAAGTGTTACTGGAAACGAACGCTTGAACCTAGAAGAGTGAAAATTGGGCAGCCAAGTGGGCTTAGTGAACTGATCATTACCACCAAGTATAATCAAGATTTGGTGAAAAAATGTTTGCTGAGATTTCAGCAAACGAGTAGATTTTTGGATGCTTGGCACACCCTTTCAAACGAAAGTGTTCTTCGCCAGTCTCTGCATGGGGTACTTCAAGAGGAAACAAACCATAGAGATAGAACTTAGAACTACTTCATTTGGTCAAGTTTCAAGGAGCTAGCACGAACCGTGTTTGATTTAGAGTTTCAAACACATCTATCTATATAACAGAAAACAGAGTGAAACCTAAAAATTCAAACAGTCACTGGAAACGAAAGCTTCAACCTAGAAGAAAAAAATTGGGGCAGCCAAGTGGGATTAGTGAACTGATCATTACCACCAAGTATCATCAAGATTTGGTGAAAAAATGTTTGCTGAGATTTCAGCAAACGAGTAGTTTTTTGGAAGCTTGGCAAACCCTTTCAAACGAAAGTGTTTTTCGCCAGTCTCTGCATGGGGTACTTCAAGAGGAAAAAAACCATAGAGATAGAACTAACAACTACTTCATTTTGTCAAGTTTCAAGGAGGTAGCACAAACCGTGTTTGATTTAGAGTTTCAAAGACATCTATCTATATAGCAGAAAACAGAGTGAAACCTAAAATTTCAAAGTGTTACTGGAAACGAACGCTTGAACCTAGAAGAGTAAAAATTGGCCTGCCAAGTGGGCTTAGTGAACTGATCATTACCACCAAGTATCATCAAGTTTTGGTGAAAAAATGTTTGCTGAGATTTCAGCAAACTAGTAGTTTTTTGGAAGCTTGGCAACCGCTTTAAAACGAAAGTGTTTTTCGCCAGTCTCTGCATGGGGTACTTCAAGAGGAAACAAACCATAGAGATAGAACTTAGAACTACTTCATTTGCTCAAGGTTCAAGGAGCTAGCACAAACCGTGTTTGATTTAGAGTTTCAAACACATCTATCTATATAGCAGAAAACAGAGTGAAACCTAAAAATTCAAAGTGTTACTGGAAACGAACGCTTGAACCTAGAAGAGTGAAAATTAGGCAGCCAAGTGGGCTTAGTGAACTGATCATTACCACCAAGTATCATCAAGATTTGGTGAAAAAATGTTTGGTGAGATTTCAGCAAATAGTAGTTTTTTGGAAGCTTGGCAACCCCTTTCAAACGAAAGTGTTCTTCGCCAGTCCCTGCATGGGGTACTTCAAGAGGAAACAAACCATAGAGATAGAACTTAGAACTACTTCATTTTGTCAAGTTTCACGGAGCTAGCACAAACCGTGTTTGATTTAGAGTTTCAAACACATCTATCTATATAGCAGAAAACAGAGTGAAACCTAAAATTTCAAAGTGTTACTGGAAACGAACGCTTGAACCTAGAAGAGTGAAAATTGGGCAGCCAAGTGGGCTTAGTGAACTGATCATTACCACGAAGTATCATCAAGATTTGGTGAAAAAATGTTTGCTGAGATTTCAGCAAACTAGTAGTTTTTTTGAAGCTTGGCAACCCCTTTCAAACGAAAGTGTTTTTCGCCAGTCTCTGCATGGGGTACTTCAAGAGGAAAAAAACCATAGAGATAGAACTAACAACTACTTCATTTTTTCAAGTTTCAAGGAGCTAGCAAAAACCGTGTTTGATTTAGATTTTCAAAGACATCTATCTATATAGCAGAAAACAGAGTGAAACCTAAAATTTCAAAGTGTTACTGGAAACGAACGCTTGAACCTAGAAGAGTGAAAATTGGGCAGCCAAGTGGGCTTAGGGAACTGATCATTACCACCAAGTATCATCAAGATTTGGTGAAAAAATGTTTGCTGACATTTCAGCAAACTAGTAGTTTTTTGGAAGCTTGGCAACCCCTTTCAAACGAAAGTGTTCTTCGCCAGTCTCTGCATGGGGTACTTCAAGAGGAAACAAACCATAGAGATAGAACTTAGAACTACTTCATTTTGTCAAGTTTCACGGAGCTAGCACAAACCGTTTTTGATTTAGAGTTTCAAACACATCTATCTATATAACAGAAAACAGAGTGAAACCTAAAAATTCAAACTGTTACTGGAAACGAACGCTTGAACCTAGAAGAGTAAAAATTGGGCAGCCAAGTGGGCTTAGAACTGATCATTACCACCAAGTATCATCAAGATTTGGTGAAAAAATGTTTGCTGAGATTTCAGCAAACGAGTAGTTTTTTGGAAGCTTGGCAACCCCTTTCAAACGAAAGTGTTCTTCGCCAGTCTCTGCATGGGGTACTTCAAGAGGAAACAAACCATAGAGATAGAACTTAGAACTACTTCATTTTGTCAAGTTTCAAGGAGCTAGCACAAACCGTGTTTGATTTAGAATTCCAAACACAGCTATCTACGTAGGACAAAACAGAGTGAAACCTAAAAATTCAAACAGTCATGGAAACGAAAGCTTCAACCTAGAAGAAAAAAATTGGGGCAGCCAAGTGGGATTAGTGAAGTGATCATTACCACCAAGTATCATCAAGATTTGGTGAAAAAAAGGTTGCTGAGATTTCAGCAAACTAGTAGTTTTTTGGAAGCTTGGCAACCCCTTTCAAACGAAAGTGTTCTTCGCCAGTCTCTGCATGGGGTACTTCAAGAGGAAACAAACCATAGAGATAGAACTTAGAACTACTTCATTTTGTCAAGTTTCACGGAGCTAGCACAAACCGTGTTTGATTTAGAGTTTCAAACACATCTATCTATATAGCAGAAAACAGAGTGAAACCTAAAAATTCAAACTGTTACTGGAAACGAACACTTGAACCTAGAAGAGTGAAAGTTGGGCAGCTAAGTGGGATTAGTGAACTGATCATTACCACCAAGTATCATCAAGATTTGGTGAAAAAATGTTTGCTGAGATTTCAGCAAACTAGTAGTTTTTTGGAAGCTTGGCAACCCCTTTCAAACGAAAGTGTTTTTCGCCAGTCTCTGCATGGGGTACTTCAAGAGGAAACAAACCATAGAGATAGAACTTAGAACTACTTCATTTTGTCAAGTTTCAAGGAGCTAGCACAAACCGTGTTTGAGTTAGAGTTTCAAACACATCTATCTATATAACAGAAAACAGAGTGAAACCTAAAAATTCAAAGTGTTACTGGAAACGAACGCTTGAACCTAGAAGAGTGAAAATTGGGCAGCCAAGTGGGCTTAGTGAACTGATCATTACCACCAAGTATCATCAAGTTTTGGTGAAAAAATATTTGCTGAGATTTCAGCAAACTAGTAGTTTTTTGGAAGCTTGGCAACCCCTTTCAAACGAAAGTGTTTTTCGCCAGTCTCTGCATGGGGTACTTCAAGAGGAAACAAACCATAGAGATAGAACTTAGAACTACTTCATTTTGTCAAGTTTCAAGGAGCTAGCACAAACCGTGTTTGATTTAGAATTCCAAACACAGCTATCTATGTAGGAGAAAACAGAGTGAAACCTAAAAATTCAAACAGTCACTGGAAACGAAAGCTTCAACCTAGAAGAAAAAAATTGGGGCAGCCAAGTGGGATTAGTGAACTGATCATTACCACCAAGTATCATCAAGATTTGGTGAAAAAATGTTTGCTGAGATTTCAGCAAACGAGTAGTTTTTTGGAAGCTTGGCAACCCCTTTCAAACGAAAGTGTTTTTCGCCAGTCTCTGCATGGGGTACTTCAAGAGGAAAAAAACCATAGAGATAGAACTAACAACTACTTCATTTTGTCAAGTTTCAAGGAGCTAGCACAAACCGTGTTTGATTTAGAGTTTCAAAGACATCTATCTATATAGCAGAAAACAGAGTGAAACCTAAAATTTCAAAGTGTTACTGGAAACGAACGCTTGAACCTAGAAGAGTAAAAATTGGGCAGCCAAGTGGGCTTAGTGAACTGATCATTACCACCAAGTATCATCAAGTTTTGGTGAAAAAATGTTTGCTGAGATTTCAGCAAACTAGTATTTTTTTGGAAGCTTGGCAACCCCTTTAAAACGAAAGTGTTTTTCGCCAGTCTCTGCATGGGGTACTTCAAGAGGAAACAAACCATAGAGACAGAACTTAGAACTACTTCATTTGCTCAAGTTTCAAGGAGCTAGCACAAACCGTGTTTGATTTAGAGTTTCAAACACATCTATCTATATAGCAGAAAACAGAGTGAAACCTAACAATTCAAAGTGTTACTGGAAACGAACGCTTGAACCTAGAAGAGTGAAAATTGGGCAGCCAAGTGGGCTTAGTGAACTGATCATTACCACCAAGTATCATCAAGATTTGGTGAAAAAATGTTTGCTGAGATTTCAGCAAACGAGTAGTTTTTTGGAAGCTTGGCAACCCCTTTCAAACGAAAGTGTTCTTCGCCAGTCTCTGCATGGGGTACTTCAAGAGGAAACAAACCATAGAGATAGAACTTAGAACTACTTCATTTTGTCAAGTTTCACGGAGCTAGCACAAACCGTGTTTGATTTAGAGTTTCAAACACATCTACCTATATAGCAGAAAACAGAGTGAAACCTAAAATTTCAAACTGTTACTGGAAACGAACGCTTGAACCTAGAAGAGTGAAAATTGGGCAGCAGGGTGGGCTTAGTGAACTGATCATTACCACCAAGTATCATGAAGATTTGGTGAAAAAATGTTTGCTGAGATTTCAGCAAACGAGTAGTTTTTTGGAAGCTTGGCAACCCCTTTCAAACGAAAGTCTTCTTCGCCAGTCTCTGCATGGGGTACTTCAAGAGGAAACAAACCATAGAGATAGAACTTAGAACTACTTCATTTTGTCAAGTTTCAAGGAGCTAGCACAAACCGTGTTTGATTTAGAATTCCAAACACAGCTATCTATGTAGGAGAAAACAGAGTGAAACCTAAAAATTCAAACTGTTACTGGAAACGAAAGCTTCAACCTAGAAGAATAAAATTTGGGCAGCCAAGTGGGATTAGTGAACTGATCATTACCACCAAGTATCATCAAGATTTGGTGAAAAAATGTTTGCTGAGATTTCAGCAAACTAGTAGTATTTGGAAGCTTGGCAACCCCTTTCAAACCAAAGTGTTCTTCGCCAGTCTCTGCATGGGGTACTTCAAGAGGAAACAAACCATAGAGATAGAACTTAGAACTACTTCATTTTGTCAAGTTTCACGGAGCTAGCACAAACCGTGTTTGATTTAGAGTTTCAAACACATCTATCTATATAACAGAAAACAGAGTGAAACCTAAAAATTCAAACTGTTACTGGAAACGAACGCTTGAACCTAGAAGAGTAAAAATTGGGCAGCCTAGTGGGCTTAGAACTGATCATTACCACCAAGTATCATGAAGATTTGGTGAAAAAATGTTTGCTGAGATTTCAGCAAACGAGTAGTTTTTTGGAAGCTTGGCAACCCCTTTCAAACGAAAGTGTTTTTCGCCAGTCTCTGCATGGGGTACTTCAAGAGGAAAAAAAACCATAGAGATAGAACTAACAACTACTTCATTTTGTCAAGTTTCAAGGAGCTAGCACAAACCGTGTTTGATTTAGAGTTTCAAAGACATCTATCTATATAGCAGAAAACAGAGTGAAACCTAAAATTTCAAAGTGTTACTGGAAACGAACGCTTGAACCTAGAAGAGTAAAAATTGGGCAGCCAAGTGGGCTTAGTGAACTGATCATTACCACCAAGTATCATCAAGTTTTGGTGAAAAAATGTTTGCTGAGATTTCAGCAAACTAGTATTTTTTTGGAAGCTTGGCAACCCCTTTAAAACGAAAGTGTTTTTCGCCAGTCTCTGCATGGGGTACTTCAAGAGGAAACAAACCATAGAGACAGAACTTAGAACTACTTCATTTGCTCAAGTTTCAAGGAGCTAGCACAAACCGTGTTTGATTTAGAGTTTCAAACACATCTATCTATATAGCAGAAAACAGAGTGAAACCTAAAAATTCAAAGTGTTACTGGAAACGAACGCTTGAACCTAGAAGAGTGAAAATTGGGCAGCCAAGTGGGCTTAGTGAACTGATCATTACCACCAAGTATCATCAAGATTTGGTGAAAAAATGTTTGCTGAGATTTCAGCAAACTAGTAGTTTTTTGGAAGCTTGGCAACCCCTTTCAAACGAAAGTGTTTTTCGCCAGTCTCTGCATGGGGTACTTCAAGAGGAAACAAACCATAGCGATAGAACTTAGAACTACTTCATTTTGTCAAGTTTCACGGAGCTAGCACAAACCGTGTTTGATTTAGAGTTTCAAACACATCTATCTATATAGCAGAAAACAGAGTGAAACCTTAAAATTCAAACTGTTACTGGAAACGAACGCTTGAACCTAGAAGAGTGAAAGTTGGGCAGCCAAGTGGGATTAGTGAACTGATCATTACCACCAAGTATCATCAAGTTTTGGTGAAAAAATGTTTGCTGAGATTTCAGCAAACTAGTAGTTTTTTGGAAGCTTGGCAACCCCTTTAAAACGAAAGTGTTTTTCGCCAGTCTCTGCATGGGGTACTTCAAGAGGAAACAAACCATAGAGACAGAACTTAGAACTACTTCATTTGCTCAAGTTTCAAGGAGCTAGCACAAACCGTGTTTGATTTAGAGTTTCAAACACATCTATCTATATAGCAGAAAACAGAGTGAAACCTAACAATTCAAAGTGTTACTGGAAACGAACGCTTGAACCTAGAAGAGTGAAAATTGGGCAGCCAAGTGGGCTTAGTGAACTGATCATTACCACCAAGTATCATCAAGATTTGGTGAAAAAATGTTTGCTGAGATTTCAGCAAACGAGTAGTTTTTTGGAAGCTTGGCAACCCCTTTCAAACGAAAGTGTTCTTCGCCAGTCTCTGCATGGGGTACTTCAAGAGGAAACAAACCATAGAGATAGAACTTAGAACTACTTCATTTTGTCAAGTTTCACGGAGCTAGCACAAACCGTGTTTGATTTAGAGTTTCAAACACATCTACCTATATAGCAGAAAACAGAGTGAAACCTAAAATTTCAAACTGTTACTGGAAACGAACGCTTGAACCTAGAAGAGTGAAAATTGGGCAGCAGGGTGGGCTTAGTGAACTGATCATTACCACCAAGTATCATGAAGATTTGGTGAAAAAATGTTTGCTGAGATTTCAGCAAACGAGTAGTTTTTTGGAAGCTTGGCAACCCCTTTCAAACGAAAGTCTTCTTCGCCAGTCTCTGCATGGGGTACTTCAAGAGGAAACAAACCATAGAGATAGAACTTAGAACTACTTCATTTTGTCAAGTTTCAAGGAGCTAGCACAAACCGTGTTTGATTTAGAATTCCAAACACAGCTATCTATGTAGGAGAAAACAGAGTGAAACCTAAAAATTCAAACTGTTACTGGAAACGAAAGCTTCAACCTAGAAGAATAAAATTTGGACAGCCAAGTGGGATTAGTGAACTGATCATTACCACCAAGTATCATCAAGATTTGGTGAAAAAATGTTTGCTGAGATTTCAGCAAACTAGTAGTATTTGGAAGCTTGGCAACCCCTTTCAAACCAAAGTGTTCTTCGCCAGTCTCTGCATGGGGTACTTCAAGAGGAAACAAACCATAGAGATAGAACTTAGAACTACTTCATTTTGTCAAGTTTCACGGAGCTAGCACAAACCGTGTTTGATTTAGAGTTTCAAACACATCTATCTATATAACAGAAAACAGAGTGAAACCTAAAAATTCAAACTGTTACTGGAAACGAACGCTTGAACCTAGAAGAGTAAAAATTGGGCAGCCTAGTGGGCTTAGAACTGATCATTACCACCAAGTATCATCAAGATTTGGTGAAAAAATGTTTGCTGAGATTTCAGCAAACGAGTAGTTTTTTGGAAGCTTGGCAACCCCTTTCAAACGAAAGTGTTCTTCGCCAGTCTCTGCATGGGGTACTTCAAGAGGAAACAAACCATAGAGATAGAACTTAGAACTACTTCATTTTGTCAAGTTTCACGGAGCTAGCACAAACCGTGTTTGATTTAGAGTTTCAAACACATCTACCTATATAGCAGAAAACAGAGTGAAACCTAAAATTTCAAACTGTTACTGGAAATGAACGCTTGAACCTAGACGAGTGAAAATTGGGCAGCAGGGTGGGCTTAGTGAACTGATCATTACCACCAAGTATCATGAAGATTTGGTGAAAAAATGTTTGCTGAGATTTCAGCAAACGAGTAGTTTTTTGGAAGCTTGGCAACCCCTTTCAAACGAAAGTGTTTTTCGCCAGTCTCTGCATGGGGTACTTCAAGAGGAAAAAAACCATAGAGATAGAACTAACAACTACTTCATTTTGTCAAGTTTCAAGGAGCTAGCACAAACCGTGTTTGATTTAGAGTTTCAAAGACATCTATCTATATAGCAGAAAACAGAGTGAAACCTAAAATTTCAAAGTGTTACTGGAAACGAACGCTTGAACCTAGAAGAGTAAAAATTGGGCAGCCAAGTGGGCTTAGTGAACTGATCATTACCACCAAGTATCATCAAGTTTTGGTGAAAAAATGTTTGCTGAGATTTCAGCAAACTAGTATTTTTTTGGAAGCTTGGCAACCCCTTTAAAACGAAAGTGTTTTTCGCCAGTCTCTGCATGGGGTACTTCAAGAGGAAACAAACCATAGAGACAGAACTTAGAACTACTTCATTTGCTCAAGTTTCAAGGAGCTAGCACAAACCGTGTTTGATTTAGAGTTTCAAACACATCTATCTATATAGCAGAAAACAGAGTGAAACCTAAAAATTCAAAGTGTTACTGGAAACGAACGCTTGAACCTAGAAGAGTGAAAATTGGGCAGCCAAGTGGGCTTAGTGAACTGATCATTACCACCAAGTATCATCAAGATTTGGTGAAAAAATGTTTGCTGAGATTTCAGCAAACTAGTAGTTTTTTGGAAGCTTGGCAACCCCTTTCAAACGAAAGTGTTTTTCGCCAGTCTCTGCATGGGGTACTTCAAGAGGAAACAAACCATAGCGATAGAACTTAGAACTACTTCATTTTGTCAAGTTTCACGGAGCTAGCACAAACCGTGTTTGATTTAGAGTTTCAAACACATCTATCTATATAGCAGAAAACAGAGTGAAACCTTAAAATTCAAACTGTTACTGGAAACGAACGCTTGAACCTAGAAGAGTGAAAGTTGGGCAGCCAAGTGGGATTAGTGAACTGATCATTACCACCAAGTATCATCAAGATTTGGTGAAAAAATGTTTGCTGAGATTTCAGCAAACTAGTACTTTTTTGGAAGCTTGGCAACCCCTTTCAAACGAAAGTGTTTTTCGCCAGTCTCTGCATGGGGTACTTCAAGAGGAAACAAACCATAGAGATAGAACTTAGAACTACTTCATTTGGTCAAGTTTCAAGGAGCTAGCACAAACCGTGTTTGATTTAGAATTCCAAACACAGCTATCTATGTAGGAGAAAACAGAGTGAAACCTAAAAATTCAAACTGTTACTGGAAACGAAAGCTTCAACCTAGAAGAATAAAATTTGGGCAGCCAAGTGGGATTAGTGAACTGATCATTACCACCAAGTATCATCAAGATTTGGTGAAAAAATGTTTGCTGAGATTTCAGCAAACTAGTAGTATTTGGAAGCTTGGCAACCCCTTTCAAACGGAAGTGTTTTTCGCCAGTCTCTGCATGGGGTACTTCAAGAGGAAACAAACCATAGAGATAGAACTTAGAACTACTTCATTTGGTCAAGTTTCAAGGAGCTAGCACAAACCGTGTTTGATTTAGAGTTTCAAACACATCGATCTATATAACAGAAAACAGAGTGAAACCTAAAAATTCAAACTGTTACTGGAAACGAACGCTTGAACCTAGAAGAGTAAAAATTGGGCAGCCAAGTGGGCTTAGAACTGATCATTAAGACCAAGTATCATCAAGATTTGGTGAAAAAATGTTTGCTGAGATTTCAGCAAACGAGTAGTTTTTTGGAAGCTTGGCAACCCCTTTCAAACGAAAGTGTTCTTCGCCAGTCTCTGCATGGGGTACTTCAAGAGGAAACAAACCATAGAGATAGAACTTAGAACTACTTCATTTTGTCAAGTTTCACGGAGCTAGCACAAACCGTGTTTGATTTAGAGTTTCAAACACATCTACCTATATAGCAGAAAACAGAGTGAAACCTAAAATTTCAAACTGTTACTGGAAACGAACGCTTGAACCTAGAAGAGTGAAAATTGGGCAGCAGGGTGGGCTTAGTGAACTGATCATTACCACCAAGTATCATGAAGATTTGGTGAAAAAATGTTTGCTGAGATTTCAGCAAACGAGTAGTTTTTTGGAAGCTTGGCAACCCCTTTCAAACGAAAGTGTTCTTCGCCAGTCTCTGCATGGGGTACTTCAAGAGGAAAAAAACCATAGAGATAGAACTTAGAACTACTTCATTTTGTCAAGTTTCAAGGAGCTAGCACAAACCGTGTTTGATTTAGAATTCCAAACACAGCTATCTATGTAGGAGAAAACAGAGTGAAACCTAAAAATTCAAACAGTCACTGGAAACGAAAGCTTCAACCTAGAAGAAAAAAATTGGGGCAGCCAAGTGGGATTAGTGAACTGATCATTACCACCAAGTATCATCAAGATTTGGTGAAAAAATGTTTGCTGAGATTTCAGCAAACGAGTAGTTTTTTGGAAGCTTGGCAACCCCTTTCAAACGAAAGTGTTTTTCGCCAGTCTCTGCATGGGGTACTTCAAGAGGAAAAAAACCATAGAGATAGAACTAACAACTACTTCATTTTGTCAAGTTTCAAGGAGCTAGCACAAACCGTGTTTGATTTAGAGTTTCAAAGACATCTATCTATATAGCAGAAAACAGAGTGAAACCTAAAATTTCAAAGTGTTACTGGAAACGAACGCTTGAACCTAGAAGAGTAAAAATTGGGCAGCCAAGTGGGCTTAGTGAACTGATCATTACCACCAAGTATCATCAAGTTTTGGTGAAAAAATGTTTGCTGAGATTTCAGCAAACTAGTATTTTTTTGGAAGCTTGGCAACCCCTTTAAAACGAAAGTGTTTTTCGCCAGTCTCTGCATGGGGTACTTCAAGAGGAAACAAACCATAGAGACAGAACTTAGAACTACTTCATTTGCTCAAGTTTCAAGGAGCTAGCACAAACCGTGTTTGATTTAGAGTTTCAAACACATCTATCTATATAGCAGAAAACAGAGTGAAACCTAAAAATTCAAAGTGTTACTGGAAACGAACGCTTGAACCTAGAAGAGTGAAAATTGGGCAGCCAAGTGGGCTTAGTGAACTGATCATTACCACCAAGTATCATCAAGATTTGGTGAAAAAATGTTTGCTGAGATTTCAGCAAACTAGTAGTTTTTTGGAAGCTTGGCAACCCCTTTCAAACGAAAGTGTTTTTCGCCAGTCTCTGCATGGGGTACTTCAAGAGGAAACAAACCATAGCGATAGAACTTAGAACTACTTCATTTTGTCAAGTTTCACGGAGCTAGCACAAACCGTGTTTGATTTAGAGTTTCAAACACATCTATCTATATAGCAGAAAACAGAGTGAAACCTTAAAATTCAAACTGTTACTGGAAACGAACGCTTGAACCTAGAAGAGTGAAAGTTGGGCAGCCAAGTGGGATTAGTGAACTGATCATTACCACCAAGTATCATCAAGATTTGGTGAAAAAATGTTTGCTGAGATTTCAGCAAACTAGTAGTTTTTTGGAAGCTTGGCAACCCCTTTCAAACGAAAGTGTTTTTCGCCAGTCTCTGCATGGGGTACTTCAAGAGGAAACAAACCATAGAGATAGAACTTAGAACTACTTCATTTGGTCAAGTTTCAAGGAGCTAGCACAAACCGTGTTTGATTTAGAGTTTCAAACACATCGATCTATATAACAGAAAACAGAGTGAAACCTAAAAATTCAAACTGTTACTGGAAACGAACGCTTGAACCTAGAAGAGTAAAAATTGGGCAGCCAAGTGGGCTTAGAACTGATCATTACCACCAAGTATCATCAAGATTTGGTGAAAAAATGTTTGCTGAGATTTCAGCAAACGAGTAGTTTTTTGGAAGCTTGGCAACCCCTTTCAAACCAAAGTGTTCTTCGCCAGTCTCTGCATGGGGTACTTCAAGAGGAAACAAACCATAGAGATAGAACTTAGAACTACTTCATTTTGTCAAGTTTCACGGAGCTAGCACAAACCGTGTTTGATTTAGAGTTTCAAACACATCTATCTATATAACAGAAAACAGAGTGAAACCAAAATTTCAAACTGTTACTGGAAACGAACGCTTGAACCTAGAAGAGTGAAAATTGGGCATCCAAGTGGGCTTAGTGAACTGATCATTACCACCAAGTATCATCAAGATTTGGTGAAAAAATGTTTGCTGAGATTTCAGCAAACGAGTAGTTTTTTGGAAGCTTGGCAACCCCTTTCAAACGAAAGTGTTCTTCGCCAGTCTCTGCATGGGGTACTTCAAGAGGAAACAAACCATAGAGATAGAACTTAGAACTACTTCATTTTGTCAAGTTTCAAGGAGCTAGCACAAACCGTGTTTGATTTAGAATTGCAAACACAGCTATCTATGTAGGAGAAAACAGAGTGAAACCTAAAAATTCAAACAGTCACTGGAAACGAAAGCTTCAACCTAGAAGAAAAAAATTGGGGCAGCCAAGTGGGATTAGTGAACTGATCATTACCACCAAGTATCATTAAGATTTGGTGAAAAAATGTTTGCTGAGATTTCAGCAAACAAGTAGTTTTTTGGAAGCTTGGCAACCCCTTTCAAACGAAAGTGTTTTTCGCCAGTCTCTGCATGGGGTACTTCAAGAGGAAACAAACCATAGAGATAGAACTTAGAACTACTTCATTTGGTCAAGTTTCAAGGAGCTAGCACAAACCGTGTTTGATTTAGAGTTTCAAACACATCTATCTATATAACAGAAAACAGAGTGAAACCTAAAAATTCAAACTGTTACTGGAAACGAACGCTTGAACCTAGAAGAGTAAAAATTGGGCAGCCAAGTGGGCTTAGAACTGATCATTACCACCAAGTATCATCAAGATTTGGTGAAAAAATGTTTGCTGAGATTTCAGCAAACGAGTAGTTTTTTGGAAGCTTGGCAACCCCTTTCAAACGAAAGTGTTCTTCGCCAGTCTCTGCATGGGGTACTTCAAGAGGAAACAAACCATAGAGATAGAACTTAGAACTACTTCATTTTGTCAAGTTTCACGGAGCTAGCACAAACCGTGTTTGATTTAGAGTTTCAAACACATCTATCTATATAGCAGAAAACAGAGTGAAACCTAAAATTTCAAACTGTTACTGGAAACGAACGCTTGAACCTAGAAGAGTGAAAATTGGGCATCCAAGTGGGCTTAGTGAACTGATCATTACCACCAAGTATCATCAAGATTTGGTGAAAAAATGTTTGCTGAGATTTCAGCAAACGAGTAGTTTTTTGGAAGTTTGGAAACCCCTTTCAAACGAAAGTGTTCTTCGCCAGTCTCTGCATGGGGTACTTCAAGAGGAAACAAACCATAGAGATAGAACTTAGAACTACTTCATTTGGTCAAGTTTCAAGGAGCTAGCACAAACCGTGTTTGATTTAGAATTCCAAACACAGCTATCTATGTAGGAGAAAACAGAGTGAAACCTGAAAATTCAAACAGTCACTGGAAACGAAAGCTTCAACCTAGAAGAAAAAAATTGGGGCAGCCAAGTGGGATTAGTGAACTGATCATTACCACCAAGTATCATCAAGATTTGGTGAAAAAATGTTTGCTGAGATTTCAGCAAACGAGTAGTTTTTTGGAAGCTTGGCAACCCCTTTCAAACGAAAGTGTTTTTCGCCAGTCTCTGCATGGGGTACTTCAAGAGGAAAAAAACCATAGAGATAGAACTAACAACTACTTCATTTTGTCAAGTTTCAAGGAGCTAGCACAAACCGTGTTTGATTTAGAGTTTCAAACACATCTATCTATATAACAGAAAACAGAGTGAAACCTAAAAATTCAAACTGTTACTGGAAACGAACGCTTGAACCTAGAAGAGTAAAAATTGGGCAGCCAAGTGGGCTTAGAACTGATCATTACCACCAAGTATCATCAAGATTTGGTGAAAAAAAGTTTGCTGAGATTTCAGCAAACGAGTAGTTTTTTGGAAGCTTGGCAACCCCTTTCAAACGAAAGTGTTCTTCGCCAGTCTCTGCATGGGGTACTTCAAGAGGAAACAAACCATAGAGATAGAACTTAGAACTACTTCATTTTGTCAAGTTTCACGGAGCTAGCACAAACCGTGTTTGATTTAGAGTTTCAAACACATCTATCTATATAGCAGAAAACAGAGTGAAACCTAAAATTTCAAAGTGTTACTGGAAACGAACGCTTGAACCTAGAAGAGTGAAAATTGGGCATCCAAGTGGGCTTAGTGAACTGATCATTACCAGCAAGTATCATCAAGATTTGGTGAAAAAATGTTTGCTGAGATTTCAGCAAACGAGTAGTTTTTTGGAAGCTTGGCAACCCCTTTCAAACGAAAGTGTTTTTCGCCAGTCTCTGCATGGGGTACTTCAAGAGGAAAAAAACCATAGAGATAGAACTAACAACTACTTCATTTTGTCAAGTTTCAAGGAGCTAGCACAAACCGTGTTTGATTTAGAGTTTCAAAGACATCTATCTATATAGCAGAAAACAGAGTGAAACCTAAAATTTCAAAGTGTTACTGGAAACGAACGCTTGAACCTAGAAGAGTAAAAATTGGGCAGCCAAGTGGGCTTAGTGAACTGATCATTACCACCAAGTATCATCAAGTTTTGGTGAAAAAATGTTTGCTGAGATTTCAGCAAACTAGTATTTTTTTGGAAGCTTGGCAACCCCTTTAAAACGAAAGTGTTTTTCGCCAGTCTCTGCATGGGGTACTTCAAGAGGAAACAAACCATAGCGATAGAACTTAGAACTACTTCATTTTGTCAAGTTTCACGGAGCTAGCACAATCCGTGTTTGATTTAGAGTTTCAAACACATCTATCTATATAGCAGAAAACAGAGTGAAACCTTAAAATTCAAACTGTTACTGGAAACGAACGCTTGAACCTAGAAGAGTGAAAGTTGGGCAGCCAAGTGGGATTAGTGAACTGATCATTACCACCAAGTATCATCAAGATTTGGTGAAAAAATGTTTGCTGAGATTTCAGCAAACTAGTAGTTTTTTGGAAGCTTGGCAACCCCTTTCAAACGAAAGTGTTTTTCGCCAGTCTCTGCATGGGGTACTTCAAGAGGAAACAAACCATAGAGATAGAACTTAGAACTACTTCATTTGGTCAAGTTTCAAGGAGCTAGCACAAACCGTGTTTGATTTAGAATTCCAAACACAGCTATCTATGTAGGAGAAAACAGAGTGAAACCTGAAAATTCAAACAGTCACTGGAAACGAAAGCTTCAACCTAGAAGAAAAAAATTGGGGCAGCCAAGTGGGATTAGTGAACTGATCATTACCACCAAGTATCATCAAGATTTGGTGAAAAAATGTTTGCTGAGATTTCAGCAAACGAGTAGTTTTTTGGAAGCTTGGCAACCCCTTTCAAACGAAAGTGTTTTTCGCCAGTCTCTGCATGGGGTACTTCAAGAGGAAAAAAACCATAGAGATAGAACTAACAACTACTTCATTTTGTCAAGTTTCAAGGAGCTAGCACAAACCGTGTTTGATTTAGAGTTTCAAACACATCTATCTATATAACAGAAAACAGAGTGAAACCTAAAAATTCAAACTGTTACTGGAAACGAACGCTTGAACCTAGAAGAGTAAAAATTGGGCAGCCAAGTGGGCTTAAAACTGATCATTACCACCAAGTATCATCAAGATTTGGTGAAAAAAAGTTTGCTGAGATTTCAGCAAACGAGTAGTTTTTTGGAAGCTTGGCAACCCCTTTCAAACGAAAGTGTTCTTCGCCAGTCTCTGCATGGGGTACTTCAAGAGGAAACAAACCATAGAGATAGAACTTAGAACTACTTCATTTTGTCAAGTTTCACGGAGCTAGCACAAACCGTGTTTGATTTAGAGTTTCAAACACATCTATCTATATAGCAGAAAACAGAGTGAAACCTAAAATTTCAAAGTGTTACTGGAAACGAACGCTTGAACCTAGAAGAGTGAAAATTGGGCATCCAAGTGGGCTTAGTGAACTGATCATTACCAGCAAGTATCATCAAGATTTGGTGAAAAAATGTTTGCTGAGATTTCAGCAAACGAGTAGTTTTTTGGAAGCTTGGCAACCCCTTTCAAACGAAAGTGTTCTTCGCCAGTCTCTGCATGGGGTACTTCAAGAGGAAACAAACCATAGAGATAGAACTTAGAACTACTTCATTTGGTCAAGTTTCAAGGAGCTAGCACAAACCGTGTTTGATTTAGAATTCCAACCACAGCTATCTATGTAGGAGAAAACAGAGTGAAACCTAAAAATTCAAACAGTCACTGGAAACGAAAGCTTCAACCTAGAAGAAAAAAATTGGGGCAGCCAAGTGGGATTAGTGAACTGATCATTACCACCAAGTATCATCAAGATTTGGTGAAAAAATGTTTGCTGAGATTTCAGCAAATGAGTAGTTTTTTGGAAGCTTGGCAACCCCTTTCATACGAAAGTGTTTTTCGCCAGTCTCTGCATGGGGTACTTCAAGAGGAAAAAAACCATAGAGATAGAACTAACAACTACTTCATTTTGTCAAGTTTCAAGGAGCTAGCACAAACCGTGTTTCATTTAGAGTTTCAAAGACATCTATCTATATAGCAGAAAACAGAGTGAAACCTAAAATTTCAAAGTGTTACTGGAAACGAACGCTTGAACCTAGAAGAGTAAAAATTGGGCAGCCAAGTGGGCTTAGTGAACTGATCATTACCACCAAGTATCATCAAGTTTTGGTGAAAAAATGTTTGCTGAGATTTCAGCAAACTAGTAGTTTTTTGGAAGCTTGGCAACCCCTTTAAAACGAAAGTGTTTTTCGCCAGTCTCTGCATGGGGTACTTCAAGAGGAAACAAACCATAGAGATAGAACTTAGAACTACTTCATTTGCTCAAGTTTCAAGGAGCTAGCACAAACCGTGTTTGATTTAGAGTTTCAAACACATCTATCTATATAGCAGAAAACAGAGTGAAACCTAAAAATTCAAAGTGTTACTGGAAACGAACGCTTGAACCTAGAAGAGTGAAAATTGGGCAGCCAAGTCGGCTTAGTGAACTGATCATTACCACCAAGTATCATCAAGATTTGGTGAAAAAATGTTTGCTGAGATTTCAGCAAACTAGTAGTTTTTTGGAAGCTTGGCAACCCCTTTCAAACGAAAGTGTTTTTCGCCAGTCTCTGCATGGGGTACTTCAAGAGGAAACAAACCATAGAGATAGAACTTATAACTACTTCCTTTTTTCAAGTTTCACGGAGCTAGCACAAACCGTGTTTGATTTAGAGTTTCAAACACATCTATCTATATAGCAGAAAACAGAGTGAAACCTAAAATTTCAATGTGTTAATGGAAACGAAGGCTTGAACCTAGAAGAGTGAAAATTGGGCAGCAGGGTGGGCTTAGTGAACTGATCATTACCACCAAGTATCATCAAGATTTGGTGAAAAAATGTTTGCTGAGATTTCAGCAAACGAGTAGTTTTTTGGAAGCTTGGCAACCCCTTTCAAACGAAAGTGTTCTTCGCCAGTCTCTGCATGGGGTACTTCAAGAGGAAACAAACCATAGAGATAGAACTTAGAACAACTTCATTTTGTCAAGTTTCACGGAGCTAGCACAAACCGTGTTTGATTTAGAGTTTCAAACACATCTATCTATATAGCAGAAAACAGAGTGAAACCTTAAAATTCAAACTGTTACTGGAAACGAACGCTTGAACGTAGAAGAGTGAAAGTTGGGAAGCCAAGTGGGATTAGTGAACTGATCATTACCACCAAGTATCATCAAGATTTGGTGAAAAAATGTTTGCTGAGATTTCAGCAAACGAGTAGTTTTTTGGAAGCTTGGCAACCCCTTTCAAACGAAAGTGTTCTTCGCCAGTCTCTGCATGGGGTACTTCAAGAGGAAACAAACCATAGAGATAGAACTTAGAAATACTTCATTTTGTCAAGTTTCACGGAGCTAGCACAAACCGTGTTTGATTTAGAGTTTCAAACACATCTATCTATATAGCAGAAAACAGAGTGAAACCTAAAATTTCAAAGTGTTACTGGAAACGAAGGCTTGAACCTAGAAGAGTGAAAATTGGGCAGCAGGGTGGGCTTAGTGAACTGATCATTACCACCAAGTATCATCAAGATTTGGTGAAAAAATGTTTGCTGAGATTTCAGCAAACGAGTAGTTTTTTGGAAGCTTGGCAACCCCTTTCAAACGAAAGTGTTTTTCGCCAGTCTCTGCATGGGGTACTTCAAGAGGAAACAAACCATAGAGACAGAATTTAGAACTACTTCATTTGCTCAAGTTTCAAGGAGCTAGCACAAACCGTGTTTGATTTAGAGTTTCAAACACATCTATCTATATAGCAGAAAACAGAGTGAAACCTAAAAATTCAAAGTGTTACTGGAAACGAACGCTTGAACCTAGAAGAGTGAAAATTGGGCAGCCAAGTGGGCTTAGTGAACTGATCATTACCACCAAGTATCATCAAGATTTGGTGAAAAAATGTTTGCTGAGATTTCAGCAAACTAGTAGTTTTTTGGAAGCTTGGCAACCCCTTTCAAACGAAAGTGTTTTTCGCCAGTCTCTGCATGGGGTACTTCAAGAGGAAACAAACCATAGAGATAGAACTTAGAACTACTTCATTTGGTCAAGTTTCAAGGAGCTAGCACAAACCGTGTTTGATTTAGAATTCCAAACACAGCTATCTATGTAGGAGAAAACAGAGTGAAACCTAAAAATTCAAACTGTTACTGGAAACGAAAGCTTCAACCTAGAAGAATAAAATTTGGGCAGCCAAGTGGGATTAGTGAACTGATCATTACCACCAAGTATCATCAAGATTTGGTGAAAAAATGTTTGCTGAGATTTCAGCAAACTAGTAGTATTTGGAAGCTTGGCAACCCCTTTCAAACGGAAGTGTTTTTCGCCAGTCTCTGCATGGGGTACTTCAAGAGGAAACAAACCATAGAGATAGAACTTAGAACTACTTCATTTGGTCAAGTTTCAAGGAGCTAGCACAAACCGTGTTTGATTTAGAGTTTCAAACACATCGATCGATATAACAGAAAACAGAGTGAAACCTAAAAATTCAAACTGTTACTGGAAACGAACGCTTGAACCTAGAAGAGTAAAAATTGGGCAGCCAAGTGGGCTTAGAACTGATCATTACCACCAAGTATCATCAAGATTTGGTGAAAAAATGTGTGCTGAGATTTCAGCAAACGAGTAGTTGTTTGGAAGCTTGGCAACCCCTTTCAAACCAAAGTGTTCTTCGCCAGTCTCTGCATGGGGTATATCAAGAGGAAACAAACCATAGAGATAGAACTTAGAACTACTTCATTTTGTCAAGTTTCACGGAGCTAGCACAAACCGTGTTTGATTTAGAGTTTCAAACACATCTATCTATATAACAGAAAACAGAGTGAAACCAAAATTTCAAACTGTTACTGGAAACGAACGCTTGAACCTAGAAGAGTGAAAATTGGGCATCCAAGTGGGCTTAGTGAACTGATCATTACCACCAAGTATCATCAAGATTTGGTGAAAAAATGTTTGCTGAGATTTCAGCAAACGAGTAGTTTTTTGGAAGCTTGGCAACCCCTTTCAAACGAAAGTGTTCTTCGCCAGTCTCTGCATGGGGTACTTCAAGAGGAAACAAACCATAGAGATAGAACTTAGAACTACTTCATTTGGTCAAGTTTCAAGGAGCTAGCACAAACCGTGTTTGATTTAGAATTCCAAACACAGCTATCTATGTAGGAGAAAACAGAGTGAAACCTAAAAATTCAAACTGTTACTGGAAACGAAAGCTTCAAACTAGAAGAATAAAATTTGGGCAGCCAAGTGGGATTAGTGAACTGATCATTACCACCAAGTATCATCAAGATTTGGTGAAAAAATGTTTGCTGAGATTTCAGCAAACTAGTAGTATTTGGAAGCTTGGCAACCCCTTTCAAACGGAAGTGTTTTTCGCCAGTCTCTGCATGGGGTACTTCAAGAGGAAACAAACCATAGAGATAGAACTTAGAACTACTTCATTTGGTCAAGTTTCAAGGAGCTAGCACAAACCGTGTTTGATTTAGAGTTTCAAACACATCGATCGATATAACAGAAAACAGAGTGAAACCTAAAAATTCAAACTGTTACTGGAAACGAACGCTTGAACCTAGAAGAGTAAAAATTGGGCAGCCAAGTGGGCTTAGAACTGATCATTACCACCAAGTATCATCAAGATTTGGTGAAAAAATGTGTGCTGAGATTTCAGCAAACGAGTAGTTGTTTGGAAGCTTGGCAACCCCTTTCAAACCAAAGTGTTCTTCGCCAGTCTCTGCATGGGGTATATCAAGAGGAAACAAACCATAGAGATAGAACTTAGAACTACTTCATTTTGTCAAGTTTCACGGAGCTAGCACAAACCGTGTTTGATTTAGAGTTTCAAACACATCTATCTATATAACAGAAAACAGAGTGAAACCAAAATTTCAAACTGTTACTGGAAACGAACGCTTGAACCTAGAAGAGTGAAAATTGGGCATCCAAGTGGGCTTAGTGAACTGATCATTACCACCAAGTATCATCAAGATTTGGTGAAAAAATGTTTGCTGAGATTTCAGCAAACGAGTAGTTTTTTGGAAGCTTGGCAACCCCTTTCAAACGAAAGTGTTCTTCGCCAGTCTCTGCATGGGGTACTTCAAGAGGAAACAAACCATAGAGATAGAACTTAGAACAACTTCATTTTGTCAAGTTTCACGGAGCTAGCACAAACCGTGTTTGATTTAGAGTTTCAAACACATCTATCTATATAGCAGAAAACAGAGTGAAACCTTAAAATTCAAACTGTTACTGGAAACGAACGCTTGAACGTAGAAGAGTGAAAGTTGGGAAGCCAAGTGGGATTAGTGAACTGATCATTACCACCAAGTATCATCAAGATTTGGTGAAAAAATGTTTGCTGAGATTTCAGCAAACGAGTAGTTTTTTGGAAGCTTGGCAACCCCTTTCAAACGAAAGTGTTCTTCGCCAGTCTCTGCATGGGGTACTTCAAGAGGAAACAAACCATAGAGATAGAACTTAGAAATACTTCATTTTGTCAAGTTTCACGGAGCTAGCACAAACCGTGTTTGATTTAGAGTTTCAAACACATCTATCTATATAGCAGAAAACAGAGTGAAACCTAAAATTTCAAAGTGTTACTGGAAACGAAGGCTTGAACCTAGAAGAGTGAAAATTGGGCAGCAGGGTGGGCTTAGTGAACTGATCATTACCACCAAGTATCATCAAGATTTGGTGAAAAAATGTTTGCTGAGATTTCAGCAAACGAGTAGTTTTTTGGAAGCTTGGCAACCCCTTTCAAACGAAAGTGTTTTTCGCCAGTCTCTGCATGGGGTACTTCAAGAGGAAACAAACCATAGAGACAGAATTTAGAACTACTTCATTTGCTCAAGTTTCAAGGAGCTAGCACAAACCGTGTTTGATTTAGAGTTTCAAACACATCTATCTATATAGCAGAAAACAGAGTGAAACCTAAAAATTCAAAGTGTTACTGGAAACGAACGCTTGAACCTAGAAGAGTGAAAATTGGGCAGCCAAGTGGGCTTAGTGAACTGATCATTACCACCAAGTATCATCAAGATTTGGTGAAAAAATGTTTGCTGAGATTTCAGCAAACTAGTAGTTTTTTGGAAGCTTGGCAACCCCTTTCAAACGAAAGTGTTTTTCGCCAGTCTCTGCATGGGGTACTTCAAGAGGAAACAAACCATAGAGATAGAACTTAGAACTACTTCATTTGGTCAAGTTTCAAGGAGCTAGCACAAACCGTGTTTGATTTAGAATTCCAAACACAGCTATCTATGTAGGAGAAAACAGAGTGAAACCTAAAAATTCAAACTGTTACTGGAAACGAAAGCTTCAACCTAGAAGAATAAAATTTGGGCAGCCAAGTGGGATTAGTGAACTGATCATTACCACCAAGTATCATCAAGATTTGGTGAAAAAATGTTTGCTGAGATTTCAGCGAACTAGTAGTATTTGGAAGCTTGGCAACCCCTTTCAAACGGAAGTGTTTTTCGCCAGTCTCTGCATGGGGTACTTCAAGAGGAAACAAACCATAGAGATAGAACTTAGAACTACTTCATTTGGTCAAGTTTCAAGGAGCTAGCACAAACCGTGTTTGATTTAGAGTTTCAAACACATCGATCGATATAACAGAAAACAGAGTGAAACCTAAAAATTCAAACTGTTACTGGAAACGAACGCTTGAACCTAGAAGAGTAAAAATTGGGCAGCCAAGTGGGCTTAGAACTGATCATTACCACCAAGTATCATCAAGATTTGGTGAAAAAATGTGTGCTGAGATTTCAGCAAACGAGTAGTTGTTTGGAAGCTTGGCAACCCCTTTCAAACCAAAGTGTTCTTCGCCAGTCTCTGCATGGGGTATATCAAGAGGAAACAAACCATAGAGATAGAACTTAGAACTACTTCATTTTGTCAAGTTTCACGGAGCTAGCACAAACCGTGTTTGATTTAGAGTTTCAAACACATCTATCTATATAACAGAAAACAGAGTGAAACCAAAATTTCAAACTGTTACTGGAAACGAACGCTTGAACCTAGAAGAGTGAAAATTGGGCATCCAAGTGGGCTTAGTGAACTGATCATTACCACCAAGTATCATCAAGATTTGGTGAAAAAATGTTTGCTGAGATTTCAGCAAACTAGTAGTTTTTTGGAAGCTTGGCAACCCCTTTCAAACGAAAGTGTTCTTCGCCAGTCTCTGCATGGGGTACTTCAAGAGGAAACAAACCATAGAGATAGAACTTAGAACTACTTCATTTGGTCAAGTTTCAAGGAGCTAGCACAAACCGTGTTTGATTTAGAATTCCAAACACAGCTATCTATGTAGGAGAAAACAGAGTGAAACCTAAAAATTCAAACAGTCACTGGAAACGAAAGCTTCAACCTAGAAGAAAAAAATTGGGGCAGCCAAGTGGGATTAGTGAACTGATCATTACCACCAAGTATCATCAAGATTTGGTGAAAAAATGTTTGCTGAGATTTCAGCAAACGAGTAGTTTTTTGGAAGCTTGGCAACCCCTTTCAAACGAAAGTGTTTTTCGCCAGTCTCTGCATGGGGTACTTCAAGAGGAAACAAACCATAGAGATAGAACTTAGAACTACTTCATTTGGTCAAGTTTCAAGGAGCTAGCACAAACCGTGTTTGATTTAGAGTTTCAAACACATCTATCTATATAACAGAAAACAGAGTGAAACCTAAAAATTCAAACTGTTACTGGAAACGAACGCTTGAACCTAGAAGAGTAAAAATTGGGCAGCCAATTGGGCTTAGAACTGATCATTACCACCAAGTATCATCAAGATTTGGTGAAAAAATGTTTGCTGAGATTTCAGCAAACGAGTAGTTTTTTGGAAGCTTGGCAACCCCTTTCAAACGAAAGTGTTCTTCGCCAGTCTCTGCATGGGGTACTTCAAGAGGAAACAAACCATAGAGATAGAACTTAGAACTACTTCATTTTGTCAAGTTTCACGGAGCTAGCACAAACCGTGTTTGATTTAGAGTTTCAAACACATCTATCTATATAGCAGAAAACAGAGTGAAACCTAAAATTTCAAACTGTTACTGGAAACGAACGCTTGAACCTAGAAGAGTGAAAATTGGGCATCCAAGTGGGCTTAGTGAACTGATCATTACCACCAAGTATCATCAAGATTTTTGAAAAAATGTTTGCTGAGATTTCAGCAAACGAGTAGTTTTTTGGAAGCTTGGCAACCCCTTTCAAACGAAAGTGTTCTTCGCCAGTCTCTGCATGGGGTACTTCAAGAGGAAACAAACCATAGAGATAGAACTTAGAACTACTTCATTTTGTCAAGTTTCAAGGAGCTAGCACAAACCGTGTTTGATTTAGAATTCCAAACACAGCTATCTATGTAGGAGAAAACAGAGTGAAACCTAAAAATTCAAACAGTCACTGGAAACGAAAGCTTCAACCTAGAAGAAAAAAATTGGGGCAGCCAAGTGGGATTAGTGAACTGATCATTACCACCAAGTATCATCAAGATTTGGTGAAAAAATGTTTGCTGAGATTTCAGCAAACGAGTAGTTTTTTGGAAGCTTGGCAACCCCTTTCAAACGAAAGTGTTTTTCGCCAGTCTCTGCATGGGGTACTTCAAGAGGAAACAAACCATAGAGATAGAACTTAGAACTACTTCATTTGGTCAAGTTTCAAGGAGCTAGCACAAACCGTGTTTGATTTAGAGTTTCAAACACATCTATCTATATAACAGAAAACAGAGTGAAACCTAAAAATTCAAACTGTTACTGGAAACGAACGCTTGAACCTAGAAGAGTAAAAATTGGGCAGCCAAGTGGGCTTAGAACTGATCATTACCACCAAGTATCATCAAGATTTGGTGAAAAAATGTTTGCTGAGATTTCAGAAAACGAGTAGTTTTTTGGAAGCTTGGCAACCCCTTTCAAACGAAAGTGTTCTTCGCCAGTCTCTGCATGGGGTACTTCAAGAGGAAACAAACCATAGAGATAGAACTTAGAACTACTTCATTTTGTCAAGTTTCACGGAGCTAGCACAAACCGTGTTTGATTTAGAGTTTCAAACACATCTATCTATATAGCAGAAAAAAGAGTGAAACCTAAAATTTCAAACTGTTACTGGAAACGAACGCTTGAACCTAGAAGAGTGAAAATTGGGCATCCAAGTGGGCTTAGTGAACTGATCATTACCACCAAGTATCATCAAGATTTGGTGAAAAAATGTTTGCTGAGATTTCAGCAAACGAGTAGTTTTTTGGAAGCTTGGCAACCCCTTTCAAACGAAAGTGTTCTTCGCCAGTCTCTGCATGGGGTACTTCAAGAGGAAACAAACCATAGAGATAGAACTTAGAACTACTTCATTTGGTCAAGTTTCAAGGAGCTAGCACAAACCGTGTTTGATTTAGAATTCCAAACACAGCTATCTATGTAGGAGAAAACAGAGTGAAACCTAAAAATTCAAACAGTCACTGGAAACGAAAGCTTCAACCTAGAAGAAAAAAATTGGGGCAGCCAAGTGGGATTAGTGAACTGATCATTACCACCAAGTATCATCAAGATTTGGTGAAAAAATGTTTGCTGAGATTTCAGCAAACGAGTAGTTTTTTGGAAGCTTGGCAACCCCTTTCAAACGAAAGTGTTCTTCGCCAGTCTCTGCATGGGGTACTTCAAGAGGAAACAAACCATAGAGATAGAACTTAGAACTACTTCATTTTGTCAAGTTTCAAGGAGCTAGCACAAACCGTGCTTGATTTAGAATTCCAAACACAGCTATCTATGTAGGAGAAAACATAGTGAAACCTAAAAATTCAAACAGTCACTGGAAACGAAAGCTTCAACCTAGAAGAAAAAAATTGGGGCAGCCAAGTGGGATTAGTGAACTGATCATTACCACCAAGTATCATCAAGTTTTGGTGAAAAAATGTTTGCTGAGATTTCAGGAAATGAGTAGTTTTTTGGAAGCTTGGCAACCCCTTTCATACGAAAGTGTTTTTCGCCAGTCTCTGCATGGGGTACTTCAAGAGGAAAAAAACCATAGAGATAGAACTAACAACTACTTCATTTTGTCAAGTTTCAAGGAGCTAGCGCAAACCGCGTTTGATTTAGAGTTTCAAAGACATCTATCTATATAGCAGAAAACAGAGTGAAACCTAAAATTTCAAAGTGTTACTGGAAACGAACGCTTGAACCTAGAAGAGTAAAAATTGGGCAGCCAAGTGGGCTTAGTGAACTGATCATTACCACCAAGTATCATCAAGTTTTGGTGAAAAAATGTTTGCTGAGATTTCAGCAAACTAGTAGTTTTTTGGAAGCTTGGCAACCCCTTTAAAACGAAAGTGTTCTTCGCCAGTCTCTGCATGGGGTACTTCAAGAGGAAACAAACCATAGAGATAGAACTTAGAACTACTTCATTTGCTCAAGTTTCAAGGAGCTAGCACAAACCGTGTTTGATTTAGAGTTTCAAACACATCTATCTATATAGCAGAAAACAGAGAGAAACCTAAAAATTCAAAGTGTTACTGGAAACGAATGCTTGAACCTAGAAGAGTGAAAATTGGGCAGCCAAGTCGGCTTAGTGAACTGATCATTACCACCAAGTATCATCAAGATTTGGTGAAAAAATGTTTGCTGAGATTTCAGCAAACTAGTAGTTTTTTGGAAGCTTGGCAACCCCTTTCAAACAAAAGTGTTTTTCGCCAGTCTCTGCATGGGGTACTTCAAGAGGAAACAAACCATAGAGATAGAACTTAGAACTACTTCATTTTGTCAAGTTTCACGGAGCTAGCAGAAACCGTGTTTGATTTAGAGTTTCAAACACATCTATCTATATAGCAGAAAACAGAGTGAAACCTAAAATTTCAAAGTGTTACTGGAAACGAAGGCTTGAACCTAGAATAGTGAAAATTGGGCAGCAGGGTGGGCTTAGTGAACTGATCATTACCACCAAGTATCATCAAGATTTGGTGAAAAAATGTTTGCTGAGATTTCAGCAAACGAGTAGTTTTTTGGAAGCTTGGCAACCCCTTTCAAACGAAAGTGTTCTTCGCCAGTTTCTGCATGGGGTACTTCAAGAGGAAACAAACCATAGAGATAGAACTTAGAACAACTTCATTTTGTCAAGTTTCACGGAGCTAGCACATACCTTGTTTGATTTAGAGTTTCAAACACATCTATCTATATAGCAGAAAACAGAGTGAAACCTTAAAATTCAAACTGTTACTGGAAACGAACGCTTGAACCTAGAAAAGTGAAAGTTGGGCAGCCAAGTGGGATTAGTGAACTGATCATTACCACCAAGTATCATCAAGATTTGGTGAAAAAATGTTTGCTGAGATTTCAGCAAACTAGTAGTTTTTTGGAAGCTTGGCAACCCCTTTCAAACGAAAGTGTTTTTCGCCAGTCTCTGCATGGGGTACTTCAAGAGGAAACAAACCATAGAGATAGAACTTAGAACTACTTCATTTGGTCAAGTTTCAAGGAGCTAGCACAAACCGTGTTTGATTTAGAATTCCAAACACAGCTATCTATGTAGGAGAAAACATAGTGAAACCTAAAAATTCAAACTGTTACTGGAAACGAAAGCTTCAACCTAGAAGAATAAAATTTGGGCAGCCAAGTGGGATTAGTGAACTGATCATTACCACCAAGTATCATCAAGATTTGGTGAAAAAATGTTTGCTGAGATTTCAGCAAACTAGTAGTTTTTGGAAGCTTGGCAACCCCTTTCAAACGAAAGTGTTTTTCGCCAGTCTCTGCATGGGGTACTTCAAGAGGAAACAAACCATAGAGATAGAACTTAGAACTACTTCAGTTGGTCCAGTTTCAAGGTGCTAGCACAAACCGTGTTTGATTTAGAATTCCAAACACAGCTATCTATGTACGAGAAAACAGAGTGAAACCTAAAAATTCAAACTGTTACTGGAAACGAAAGCTTCAACCTAGAAGAATAAAATTTGGGCAGCCAAGTGGGATTAGTGAACTGATCATTACCACCAAGTATCATCAAGATTTGGTGAAAAAATGTTTGTTGACATTTCAGCAAACTAGTAGTTTTTTGGAAGCTTGGCAACCCCTTTCAAACGGAAGTGTTTTTCGCCAGTCTCTGCATGGGGTACTTCAAGAGGAAACAAACCATAGAGATAGAACTTAGAACTAATTCATTTGGTCAAGTTTCCAGGAGCTAGCACAAACCGTGTTTGATTTAGAGTTTCAAACACATCTATCTATATAGCAGAAAACAGAGTGAAACCTAAAATTTCAAAGTGTTACTGGAAATGAAGGCTTGAACCTAGGAGAGTGAAAATTGGGCAGCAGGGTGGGCTTAGTGAACTGATCATTACCAAAAAGTATCATCAAGATTTGGTGAAAAAATGTTTGCTGAGATTTCAGCAAACGAGAAGTTTTTTGGAAGCTTGGCAACCCCTTTCAAACGAAAGTGTTCTTCGCCAGTCTCTGCATGGGGTACTTCAAGAGGAAACAAACCATAGAGATAGAACTTAGAACAACTTCATTTTGTCAAGTTTCACGGAGCTAGCACAAACCGTGTTTCATTTAGAGTTTCAAACACATCTATCTATATAGCAGAAAACAGAGTGAAACCTTAAAATTCAAACTGTTACTGGAAACGAACGCTTGAACCTAGAAGAGTGAAAGTTGGGCAGCCAAGTGGGCTTAGTGAACTGATCATTACCACCAAGTATCATCAAGATTTGGTGAAAAAATGTTTGCTGAGATTTCAGCAAACTAGTAGTTTTTTGGAAGCTTGGCAACCCCTTTCAAACGAAAGTGTTTTTCGCCAGTCTCTGCATGGGGTACTTCAAGAGGAAACAAACCATAGAGATAGAACTTAGAACTACTTCATTTGGTCAAGTTTCAAGGAGCTAGCACAAACCGTGTTTGATTTAGAATTCCAAACACAGCTATCTATGTAGGAGAAAACAGAGTGAAACCTAAAAATTCAAACTGTTACTAGAAACGAAAGCTTCAACCTAGAAGAATAAAATTTGGGCAGCCAAGTGGGATTAGTGAACTGATCATTACCACCAAGTATCATCAAGATTGGTGAAAAAATGTTTGCTGAGATTTCAGCAAACTAGTAGTTTTTGGAAGCTTGGCAACCCCTTTAAAACGGAAGTGTTTTTCGCCAGTCTCTGCATGGGGTACTTCAAGAGGAAACAAACCATAGAGATAGAACTTAGAACTACTTCATTTGGTCAAGTTTCAAGGAGCTAGCACAAACCGTGTTTGATTTAGAGTTTCAAACACATCTATCTATATAGCAGAAAACAGAGTGAAACCTAAAAATTCAAACAGTCACTGGAAACGAAAGCTTCAAACTAGAAGAATAAAATTTGGGCAGCCAAGTGGGATTAGTGAACTGATCATTACCACCAAGTATCATCAAGATTTGGTGAAAAAATGTTTGCTGAGATTTCAGCAAACTAGTAGTTTTTTGGAAGCTTGGCAACCCCTTTCAAACGAAAGTGTTTTTCGCCAGTCTCTGCATGGGGTACTTCAAGAGGAAACAAACCATAGAGATAGAACTTAGAACTACTTCATTTCGTCAAGTTTCAAGGAGCTAGCACAAACCGTGTTTGATTTAGAATTCCAAACACAGCTATCTATGTAAAAGAAAACAGAGTGAAACCTAAAAATTCAAACTGTTACTGGAAACGAAAGCTTCAACCAAGAAGAATAAAATTTGGGCAGCCAAGTGGGATTAGTGAACTGATCATTACCACCAAGTATCATCAAGATTTAGTGAAAAAATGTTTGCTGACATTTCAGCAAACTAGTAGTTTTTTGGAAGCTTGGCAACCCCTTTCAAACGGAAGTGTTCTTCGCCAGTCTCTGCATGGGGTACTTCAAGAGGAAACAAACCATAGAGATAGAAGTTAGAACTACTTCATTTGGTAGAGTTTCAAGTAGCTAGCACAAACCGTGTTTGATTTAGAATTCCAAACACAGCTATCTATGTAGGAGAAAACAGAGTGAAACCTAAAAATTCAAACAGTCACTGGAAACGAAAGCTTCAACCTAGAAGAAAAAAATTTGGGCAGCCAACTGGGATTAGTGAACTGATCACTACCACCAAGTATCATCAAGATTTGGTGAAAAAATGTTTGCTGAGATTTCAGCAAACGAGTAGTTTTTTGGAAGCTTGGCAACCCCTTTCAAACGAAAGTGTTTTTCGCCAGTCTCTGCATGGGGTACTTCAAGAGGAAAAAAACCATAGAGATAGAACTAACAACTACTTCATTTTGTCAAGTTTCAAGGAGCTAGCACAAACCGTGTTTGATTTAGAATTCCAAACACAGCTATCTATGTAGGAGAAAACAGAGTGAAACCTAAAAATTCAAACTGTTACTGGAAACGAAAGCTTCAAACTAGAAGAATAAAATTTGGGCAGCCAAGTGGGATTAGTGAACTGATCATTACCACCAAGTATCATCAAGTTTTGGTGAAAAAATGTTTGCTGAGATTTCAGCAAACTAGTAGTTTTTTGGAAGCTTGGCAACCCATTTAAAACGAAAGTATTTTTCGCCAGTCTCTGCATGGGGTACTTCAAGAGGAAACAAACCATAGAGATAGAACTTAGAACTACTTCATTTGCTCAAGTTTCAAGGAGCTAGCACAAACCGTGTTTGATTTAGAGTTTGAAACACATCTATCTATATAGCAGAAAACAGAGTGAAACCTAAAAATTCAAAGTGTTACTGGAAACGAACGCTTGAACCTAGAAGAGTGAAAATTGGGCAGCTAAGTGGGCTTAGTGAACTGATCATTACCACCAAGTATCATCAAGATTTGGTGAAAAAATGTTTGCTGAGATTTCAGCAAACTAGTAGTTTTTTGGAAGCTTGGCAACCCCTTTCAAACGAAAGTGTTTTTCGCCAGTCTCTGCATGGGGTACTTCAAGAGAAAACAAACCATAGAGATAGAACTTAGAACTACTTCATTTGGTCAAGTTTCAAGGAGCTAGCACAAACCGTGTTTGATTTAGAGTTTCAAACACATCTATCTATATAGCAGAAAACAGAGTGAAACCTAAAAATTCAAAGTGTTACTGGAAACGAACGCTTGAACCTAGAAGAGTGAAAATTGGGCAGCCAAGTGGGCTTAGTGAACTGATCATTACCACCAAGTATCATCAAGATTTGGTGAAAAAATGTTTGCTGAGATTTCAGCAAACGAGTAGTTTTTTGGAAGCTTGGCAACCCCTTTCAAACGAAAGTGTTCTTCGCCAGTCTCTGCATGGGGTACTTCAAGAGTAAACAAACCATAGAGATAAAACTTAGAACTACTTCATTTTGTCAAGTTTCACGGAGCTAGCACAAACCTTGTTTGATTTAGAGTTTCAAACACATCTATCTATATAGCAGAAAACAGAGTGAAACCTAAAAATTCAAACTGTTACTGGAAACGAATGCTTGAACCTACAAGAGTGAAAGTTGGGCAGCCAAGTTGGATTAGTGAACTGATCATTACCACCAAGTATCATCAAGTTTTGGTGAAAAAATATTTGCTGAGATTTCAGCAAACGAGTAGTTTTTTGGAAGCTTGGCAACCCCTTTCAAACGAAAGTGTTTTTCGCCAGTCTCTGCATGGGGTACTTCCAGAGGAAACAAACCATAGAGATAGAACTTAGAACTACTTCATTTGGTCATGTTTCAAGGAGCTAGCACAAACCGTGTTTGATTTAGAGTTTCAAACACAGCTATCTATATAGCAGAAAACAGAGTGAAACCTAAAAATTCAAAGTTTACTGGAAACGAACGCTTGTACCTAGAAGAGTGAAAATTCGGCAGCCAAGTGGGCTTAGTGAACTGATCATTACCACCAAGTATCATCAAGATTTGTTGAAAAAATGTTTGCTGAGATTTCAGCAAACGAGTAGTTTTTTGGAAGCTTGGCAACCCCTTTCAAACGAAAGTGTTTTTCGCCAGTCTCTGCATGGGGTACTTCAAGAGGAAACAAACCATAGAGATAGAACTTAGAACTACTTCAGTTGGTCCAGTTTCAAGGTGCTAGCACAAACCGTGTTTGATTTAGAATTCCAAACACAGCTATCTATGTACGAGAAAACAGAGTGAAACCTAAAAATTCAAACTGTTACTGGAAACGAAAGCTTCAACCTAGAAGAATAAAATTTGGGCAGCCAAGTGGGATTAGTGAACTGATCATTACCACCAAGTATCATCAAGATTTGGTGAAAAAATGTTTGTTGACATTTCAGCAAACTAGTAGTTTTTTGGAAGCTTGGCAACCCCTTTCAAACGGAAGTGTTTTTCGCCAGTCTCTGCATGGGGTACTTCAAGAGGAAACAAACCATAGAGATAGAACTTAGAACTAATTCATTTGGTCAAGTTTCCAGGAGCTAGCACAAACCGTGTTTGATTTAGAGTTTCAAACACATCTATCTATATAGCAGAAAACAGAGTGAAACCTAAAATTTCAAAGTGTTACTGGAAACGAAGGCTTGAACCTAGGAGAGTGAAAATTGGGCAGCAGGGTGGGCTTAGTGAACTGATCATTACCAAAAAGTATCATCAAGATTTGGTGAAAAAATGTTTGCTGAGATTTCAGCAAACGAGAAGTTTTTTGGAAGCTTGGCAACCCCTTTCAAACGAAAGTGTTCTTCGCCAGTCTCTGCATGGGGTACTTCAAGAGGAAACAAACCATAGAGATAGAACTTAGAACAACTTCATTTTGTCAAGTTTCACGGAGCTAGCACAAACCGTGTTTCATTTAGAGTTTCAAACACATCTATCTATATAGCAGAAAACAGAGTGAAACCTTAAAATTCAAACTGTTACTGGAAACGAACGCTTGAACCTAGAAGAGTGAAAGTTGGGCAGCCAAGTGGGCTTAGTGAACTGATCATTACCACCAAGTATCATCAAGATTTGGTGAAAAAATGTTTGCTGAGATTTCAGCAAACTAGTAGTTTTTTGGAAGCTTGGCAACCCCTTTCAAACGAAAGTGTTTTTCGCCAGTCTCTGCATGGGGTACTTCAAGAGGAAACAAACCATAGAGATAGAACTTAGAACTACTTCATTTGGTCAAGTTTCAAGGAGCTAGCACAAACCGTGTTTGATTTAGAATTCCAAACACAGCTATCTATGTAGGAGAAAACAGAGTGAAACCTAAAAATTCAAACTGTTACTAGAAACGAAAGCTTCAACCTAGAAGAATAAAATTTGGGCAGCCAAGTGGGATTAGTGAACTGATCATTACCACCAAGTATCATCAATATTGGTGAAAAAATGTTTGCTGAGATTTCAGCAAACTAGTAGTTTTTGGAAGCTTGGCAACCCCTTTAAAACGGAAGTGTTTTTCGCCAGTCTCTGCATGGGGTACTTCAAGAGGAAACAAACCATAGAGATAGAACTTAGAACTACTTCATTTGGTCAAGTTTCAAGGAGCTAGCACAAACCGTGTTTGATTTAGAGTTTCAAACACATCTATCTATATAGCAGAAAACAGAGTGAAACCTAAAAATTCAAACAGTCACTGGAAACGAAAGCTTCAAACTAGAAGAATAAAATTTGGGCAGCCAAGTGGGATTAGTGAACTGATCATTACCACCAAGTATCATCAAGATTTGGTGAAAAAATGTTTGCTGAGATTTCAGCAAACTAGTAGTTTTTTGGAAGCTTGGCAACCCCTTTCAAACGAAAGTGTTTTTCGCCAGTCTCTGCATGGGGTACTTCAAGAGGAAACAAACCATAGAGATAGAACTTAGAACTACTTCATTTCGTCAAGTTTCAAGGAGCTAGCACAAACCGTGTTTGATTTAGAATTCCAAACACAGCTATCTATGTAAAAGAAAACAGAGTGAAACCTAAAAATTCAAACTGTTACTGGAAACGAAAGCTTCAACCAAGAAGAATAAAATTTGGGCAGCCAAGTGGGATTAGTGAACTGATCATTACCACCAAGTATCATCAAGATTTAGTGAAAAAATGTTTGCTGACATTTCAGCAAACTAGTAGTTTTTTGGAAGCTTGGCAACCCCTTTCAAACGGAAGTGTTCTTCGCCAGTCTCTGCATGGGGTACTTCAAGAGGAAACAAACCATAGAGATAGAAGTTAGAACTACTTCATTTGGTAGAGTTTCAAGTAGCTAGCACAAACCGTGTTTGATTTAGAATTCCAAACACAGCTATCTATGTAGGAGAAAACAGAGTGAAACCTAAAAATTCAAACAGTCACTGGAAACGAAAGCTTCAACCTAGAAGAAAAAAATTTGGGCAGCCAACTGGGATTAGTGAACTGATCACTACCACCAAGTATCATCAAGATTTGGTGAAAAAATGTTTGCTGAGATTTCAGCAAACGAGTAGTTTTTTGGAAGCTTGGCAACCCCTTTCAAACGAAAGTGTTTTTCGCCAGTCTCTGCATGGGGTACTTCAAGAGGAAAAAAACCATAGAGATAGAACTAACAACTACTTCATTTTGTCAAGTTTCAAGGAGCTAGCACAAACCGTGTTTGATTTAGAATTCCAAACACAGCTATCTATGTAGGAGAAAACAGAGTGAAACCTAAAAATTCAAACTGTTACTGGAAACGAAAGCTTCAAACTAGAAGAATAAAATTTGGGCAGCCAAGTGGGATTAGTGAACTGATCATTACCACCAAGTATCATCAAGTTTTGGTGAAAAAATGTTTGCTGAGATTTCAGCAAACTAGTAGTTTTTTGGAAGCTTGGCAACCCATTTAAAACGAAAGTATTTTTCGCCAGTCTCTGCATGGGGTACTTCAAGAGGAAACAAACCATAGAGATAGAACTTAGAACTACTTCATTTGCTCAAGTTTCAAGGAGCTAGCACAAACCGTGTTTGATTTAGAGTTTGAAACACATCTATCTATATAGCAGAAAACAGAGTGAAACCTAAAAATTCAAAGTGTTACTGGAAACGAACGCTTGAACCTAGAAGAGTGAAAATTGGGCAGCTAAGTGGGCTTAGTGAACTGATCATTACCACCAAGTATCATCAAGATTTGGTGAAAAAATGTTTGCTGAGATTTCAGCAAACTAGTAGTTTTTTGGAAGCTTGGCAACCCCTTTCAAACGAAAGTGTTTTTCGCCAGTCTCTGCATGGGGTACTTCAAGAGAAAACAAACCATAGAGATAGAACTTAGAACTACTTCATTTGGTCAAGTTTCAAGGAGCTAGCACAAACCGTGTTTGATTTAGAGTTTCAAACACATCTATCTATATAGCAGAAAACAGAGTGAAACCTAAAAATTCAAAGTGTTACTGGAAACGAACGCTTGAACCTAGAAGAGTGAAAATTGGGCAGCCAAGTGGGCTTAGTGAACTGATCATTACCACCAAGTATCATCAAGATTTGGTGAAAAAATGTTTGCTGAGATTTCAGCAAACGAGTAGTTTTTTGGAAGCTTGGCAACCCCTTTCAAACGAAAGTGTTCTTCGCCAGTCTCTGCATGGGGTACTTCAAGAGTAAACAAACCATAGAGATAAAACTTAGAACTACTTCATTTTGTCAAGTTTCACGGAGCTAGCACAAACCTTGTTTGATTTAGAGTTTCAAACACATCTATCTATATAGCAGAAAACAGAGTGAAACCTAAAAATTCAAACTGTTACTGGAAACGAATGCTTGAACCTACAAGAGTGAAAGTTGGGCAGCCAAGTTGGATTAGTGAACTGATCATTACCACCAAGTATCATCAAGTTTTGGTGAAAAAATATTTGCTGAGATTTCAGCAAACGAGTAGTTTTTTGGAAGCTTGGCAACCCCTTTCAAACGAAAGTGTTTTTCGCCAGTCTCTGCATGGGGTACTTCCAGAGGAAACAAACCATAGAGATAGAACTTAGAACTACTTCATTTGGTCATGTTTCAAGGAGCTAGCACAAACCGTGTTTGATTTAGAGTTTCAAACACAGCTATCTATATAGCAGAAAACAGAGTGAAACCTAAAAATTCAAAGTTTACTGGAAACGAACGCTTGTACCTAGAAGAGTGAAAATTCGGCAGCCAAGTGGGCTTAGTGAACTGATCATTACCACCAAGTATCATCAAGATTTGTTGAAAAAATGTTTGCTGAGATTTCAGCAAACGAGTAGTTTTTTGGAAGCTTGGCAACCCCTTTCAAACGAAAGTGTTTTTCGCCAGTCTCTGCATGGGGTACTTCAAGAGGAAACAAACCATAGAGATAGAACTTAGAACTACTTCAGTTGGTCCAGTTTCAAGGTGCTAGCACAAACCGTGTTTGATTTAGAATTCCAAACACAGCTATCTATGTACGAGAAAACAGAGTGAAACCTAAAAATTCAAACTGTTACTGGAAACGAAAGCTTCAACCTAGAAGAATAAAATTTGGGCAGCCAAGTGGGATTAGTGAACTGATCATTACCACCAAGTATCATCAAGATTTGGTGAAAAAATGTTTGTTGACATTTCAGCAAACTAGTAGTTTTTTGGAAGCTTGGCAACCCCTTTCAAACGGAAGTGTTTTTCGCCAGTCTCTGCATGGGGTACTTCAAGAGGAAACAAACCATAGAGATAGAACTTAGAACTAATTCATTTGGTCAAGTTTCCAGGAGCTAGCACAAACCGTGTTTGATTTAGAGTTTCAAACACATCTATCTATATAGCAGAAAACAGAGTGAAACCTAAAATTTCAAAGTGTTACTGGAAACGAAGGCTTGAACCTAGGAGAGTGAAAATTGGGCAGCAGGGTGGGCTTAGTGAACTGATCATTACCAAAAAGTATCATCAAGATTTGGTGAAAAAATGTTTGCTGAGATTTCAGCAAACGAGAAGTTTTTTGGAAGCTTGGCAACCCCTTTCAAACGAAAGTGTTCTTCGCCAGTCTCTGCATGGGGTACTTCAAGAGGAAACAAACCATAGAGATAGAACTTAGAACAACTTCATTTTGTCAAGTTTCACGGAGCTAGCACAAACCGTGTTTCATTTAGAGTTTCAAACACATCTATCTATATAGCAGAAAACAGAGTGAAACCTTAAAATTCAAACTGTTACTGGAAACGAACGCTTGAACCTAGAAGAGTGAAAGTTGGGCAGCCAAGTGGGCTTAGTGAACTGATCATTACCACCAAGTATCATCAAGATTTGGTGAAAAAATGTTTGCTGAGATTTCAGCAAACTAGTAGTTTTTTGGAAGCTTGGCAACCCCTTTCAAACGAAAGTGTTTTTCGCCAGTCTCTGCATGGGGTACTTCAAGAGGAAACAAACCATAGAGATAGAACTTAGAACTACTTCATTTGGTCAAGTTTCAAGGAGCTAGCACAAACCGTGTTTGATTTAGAATTCCAAACACAGCTATCTATGTAGGAGAAAACAGAGTGAAACCTAAAAATTCAAACTGTTACTGGAAACGAAAGCTTCAACCTAGAAGAATAAAATTTGGGCAGCCAAGTGGGATTAGTGAACTGATCATTACCACCAAGTATCATCAAGATTGGTGAAAAAATGTTTGCTGAGATTTCAGCAAACTAGTAGTTTTTGGAAGCTTGCCAACCCCTTTAAAACGGAAGTGTTTTTCGCCAGTCTCTGCATGGGGTACTTCAAGAGGAAACAAACCATAGAGATAGAACTTAGAACTACTTCATTTGGTCAAGTTTCAAGGAGCTAGCACAAACCGTGTTTGATTTAGAGTTTCAAACACATCTATCTATATAGCAGAAAACAGAGTGAAACCTAAAAATTCAAACAGTCACTGGAAACGAAAGCTTCAAACTAGAAGAATAAAATTTGGGCAGCCAAGTGGGATTAGTGAACTGATCATTACCACCAAGTATCATCAAGATTTGGTGAAAAAATGTTTGCTGAGATTTCAGCAAACTAGTAGTTTTTTGGAAGCTTGGCAACCCCTTTCAAACGAAAGTGTTTTTCGCCAGTCTCTGCATGGGGTACTTCAAGAGGAAACAAACCATAGAGATAGAACTTAGAACTACTTCATTTCGTCAAGTTTCAAGGAGCTAGCACAAACCGTGTTTGATTTAGAATTCCAAACACAGCTATCTATGTAAAAGAAAACAGAGTGAAACCTAAAAATTCAAACTGTTACTGGAAACGAAAGCTTCAACCAAGAAGAATAAAATTTGGGCAGCCAAGTGGGATTAGTGAACTGATCATTACCACCAAGTATCATCAAGATTTAGTGAAAAAATGTTTGCTGACATTTCAGCAAACTAGTAGTTTTTTGGAAGCTTGGCAACCCCTTTCAAACGGAAGTGTTCTTCGCCAGTCTCTGCATGGGGTACTTCAAGAGGAAACAAACCATAGAGATAGAAGTTAGAACTACTTCATTTGGTAGAGTTTCAAGGAGCTAGCACAAACCGTGTTTGATTTAGAATTCCAAACACAGCTATCTATGTAGGAGAAAACAGAGTGAAACCTAAAAATTCAAACAGTCACTGGAAACGAAAGCTTCAACCTAGAAGAAAAAAATTTGGGCAGCCAACTGGGATTAGTGAACTGATCACTACCACCAAGTATCATCAAGATTTGGTGAAAAAATGTTTGCTGAGATTTCAGCAAACGAGTAGTTTTTTGGAAGCTTGGCAACCCCTTTCAAACGAAAGTGTTTTTCGCCAGTCTCTGCATGGGGTACTTCAAGAGGAAAAAAACCATAGAGATAGAACTAACAACTACTTCATTTTGTCAAGTTTCAAGGAGCTAGCACAAACCGTGTTTGATTTAGAATTCCAAACACAGCTATCTATGTAGGAGAAAACAGAGTGAAACCTAAAAATTCAAACTGTTACTGGAAACGAAAGCTTCAAACTAGAAGAATAAAATTTGGGCAGCCAAGTGGGATTAGTGAACTGATCATTACCTCCAAGTATCATCAAGTTTTGGTGAAAAAATGTTTGCTGAGATTTCAGCAAACTAGTAGTTTTTTGGAAGCTTGGCAACCCATTTAAAACGAAAGTATTTTTCGCCAGTCTCTGCATGGGGTACTTCAAGAGGAAACAAACCATAGAGATAGAACTTAGAACTACTTCATTTGCTCAAGTTTCAAGGAGCTAGCACAAACCGTGTTTGATTTAGAGTTTGAAACACATCTATCTATATAGCAGAAAACAGAGTGAAACCTAAAAATTCAAAGTGTTACTGGAAACGAACGCTTGAACCTAGAAGAGTGAAAATTGGGCAGCTAAGTGGGCTTAGTGAACTGATCATTACCACCAAGTATCATCAAGATTTGGTGAAAAAATGTTTGCTGAGATTTCAGCAAACTAGTAGTTTTTTGGAAGCTTGGCAACCCCTTTCAAACGAAAGTGTTTTTCGCCAGTCTCTGCATGGGGTACTTCAAGAGAAAACAAACCATAGAGATAGAACTTAGAACTACTTCATTTGGTCAAGTTTCAAGGAGCTAGCACAAACCGTGTTTGATTTAGAGTTTCAAACACATCTATCTATATAGCAGAAAACAGAGTGAAACCTAAAAATTCAAAGTGTTACTGGAAACGAACGCTTGAACCTAGAAGAGTGAAAATTGGGCAGCCAAGTGGGCTTAGTGAACTGATCATTACCACCAAGTATCATCAAGATTTGGTGAAAAAATGTTTGCTGAGATTTCAGCAAACGAGTAGTTTTTTGGAAGCTTGGCAACCCCTTTCAAACGAAAGTGTTCTTCGCCAGTCTCTGCATGGGGTACTTCAAGAGTAAACAAACCATAGAGATAAAACTTAGAACTACTTCATTTTGTCAAGTTTCACGGAGCTAGCACAAACCTTGTTTGATTTAGAGTTTCAAACACATCTATCTATATAGCAGAAAACAGAGTGAAACCTAAAAATTCAAACTGTTACTGGAAACGAATGCTTGAACCTACAAGAGTGAAAGTTGGGCAGCCAAGTTGGATTAGTGAACTGATCATTACCACCAAGTATCATCAAGTTTTGGTGAAAAAATATTTGCTGAGATTTCAGCAAACGAGTAGTTTTTTGGAAGCTTGGCAACCCCTTTCAAACGAAAGTGTTTTTCGCCAGTCTCTGCATGGGGTACTTCCAGAGGAAACAAACCATAGAGATAGAACTTAGAACTACTTCATTTGGTCATGTTTCAAGGAGCTAGCACAAACCGTGTTTGATTTAGAGTTTCAAACACAGCTATCTATATAGCAGAAAACAGAGTGAAACCTAAAAATTCAAAGTTTACTGGAAACGAACGCTTGTACCTAGAAGAGTGAAAATTCGGCAGCCAAGTGGGCTTAGTGAACTGATCATTACCACCAAGTATCATCAAGATTTGTTGAAAAAATGTTTGCTGAGATTTCAGCAAACGAGTAGTTTTTTGGAAGCTTGGCAACCCCTTTCAAACGAAAGTGTTTTTCGCCAGTCTCTGCATGGGGTACTTCAAGAGGAAACAAACCATAGAGATAGAACGTAGAACTATTTCATTTGGTCAAGTTTCAAAGAGCTAGCACAAACCGTGTTTGATTTAGAATTCCAAACACAGCTATCTATGTAGGAGAAAACAGAGTGAAACCTAAAAATTCAAACAGTCACTGGAAACGAAAGCTTCAACCTAGAAGAATAAAATTTGGGCAGCCAAGTGGGATTAGTGAACTGATCATTACCACCAAGTATCATCAAGATTTGGTGAAAAAATGCTTGCTGAGATTTCAGCAAACTAGTAGTTTTTTTGGAAGCTTGGCAACCCCTTTCAAACGAAAGTGTTTTTCGCCAGTCTCTGCATGGGGTACCTCAAGAGGAAAAAAACCATAGAGATAGAACTAACAACTACTTCATTTTGTCAAGTTTCAAGGAGCTAGCACAAACCGTGTTTGATTTAGAGTTTCAAAGACATCTATCTATATAGCAGAAAACAGAGTGAAACCTAAAATTTCAAAGTGTTACTGGAAACGAACGCTTGAACCTAGAAGAGTAAAAACTGGGCTGCCAAGTGGGCTTAGTGAACTGATCATTACCACCAAGTATCATCAAGTTTTGGTGAAAAAATGTTTGCTGAGATTTCAGCAAACTAGTAGTTTTTTGGAAGCTTGGCAACCCCTTTAAAACGAAAGTGTTTTTCGCCAGTCTCTGCATGGGGTACATCAAGAGGAAACAAACCATAGAGATAGAACTTAGAACTACTTCATTTGGTCAAGTTTCAAGGAGCTAGCACAAACCGTGTTTGATTTAGAGTTTCAAACACATCTATCTATATAGCAGAAAACAGAGTGAAACCTAAAAATTCAAAGTGTTACTGGAAACGAACGCTTGAACCTAGAAGAGTGAAAATTGGGTAGCCAAGTGGGCTTAGTGAACTGATATTACCACCAAGTATCATCAAGATGTGGTGAAAAAATGTTTGCTGAGATTTCAGCAAACGAGTAGTTTTTTGGAAGCTTGGCAACCCCTTTCAAACGAAAGTGTTCTTCGCCAGTCTCTGCATGGGGTACTTCAAGAGGAAACAAACCATAGAGATAGAAGTTAGAACTACTTCATTTGGTCCAGTTTCAAGGAGCTAGCACAAACCGTGTTTGATTTAGAATTCCAAACACAGCTATCTATGTAGGAGAAAACAGAGTGAAACCTAAAAATTCAAACAGTCACAGGAAACGAAAGCTTCAACCTAGAAGAAAAAAATTTGGGCAGCCAAGTGGGATTAGTGAACTGATCACTACCACCAAGTATCATCAAGATTTGGTGAAAAAATGTTTGCTGAGATTTCAGCAAACGAGTAGTTTTTTGGAAGCTTGGCAACCCCTTTCAAACGAAAGTGTTTTTCGCCAGTCTCTGCATGGGGTACTTCAAGAGGAAAAAAACCATAGAGATAGAACTAACAACTACTTCATTTTGTCAAGTTTCAAGGAGCTAGCACAAACCGTGTTTGATTTAGAATTCCAAACACAGCTATCTATGTAGGAGAAAACAGAGTGAAACCTAAAAATTCAAACTGTTACTGGAAACGAAAGCTTCAAACTAGAAGAATAAAATTTGGGCAGCCAAGTGGGATTAGTGAACTGATCTTTACCACCAAGTATCATCAAGTTTTGGTGAAAAAATGTTTGCTGAGATTTCAGCAAACTAGTAGTTTTTTGGAAGCTTGGCAACCCATTTAAAACGAAAGTGTTTTTCGCCAGTCTCTGCATGGGGTACTTCAAGAGGAAACAAACCATAGAGATAGAACTTAGAACTACTTCATTTGCTCAAGTTTCAAGGAGCTAGCACAGACCGTGTTTGATTTAGAGTTTCAAACACATCTATCTATATAGCAGAAATCAGAGTGAAACCTAAAAATTCAAAGTGTTACTGGAAACGAACGCTTGAACCTAGAAGAGTGAAAATTGGGCAGCCAAGTGGGCTTAGTGAACTGATCATTACCACCAAGTATCATCAAGATTTGGTGAAAAAATGTTTGCTGAGATTTCAGCAAACTAGTAGTTTTTTGGAAGCTTGGCAACCCCTTTCAAACGAAAGTGTTTTTCGCCAGTCTCTGCATGGGGTACTTCAAGAGAAAACAAACCATAGAGATAGAACTTTGAACTACTTCATTTGGTCAAGTTTCAAGGAGCTAGCACAAACCGTGTTTGATTTAGTTTCAAACACATCTATCTATATAGCAGAAAACAGAGTGAAACCTAAAAAATTCAAAGTTTACTGGAAACGAACGCTTGTACCTAGAAGAGTGAAAATTCGGCAGCCAAGTGGGCTTAGTGAACTAATCATTACCACCAAGTATCATCAAGATTTGTTGAAAAAATGTTTGCTGAGATTTCAGCAAACGAGTAGTTTTTTGGAAGCTTGGCAACCCCTTTCAAACGAAAGTGTTTTTCGCCAGTCTCTGCATGGGGTACTTCAAGAGGAAACAAACCATAGAGATATAACGTAGAACTATTTCATTTGGTCAAGTTTCAAAGAGCTAGCACAAACCGTGTTTGATTTAGAATTCCAAACACAGCTATCTATGTAGGAGAAAACAGAGTGAAACCTAAAAATTCAAACAGTCACTGGAAACGAAAGCTTCAACCTAGAGGAATAAAATTTGGGCAGCCAAGTGGGATTAGTGAACTGATCATTACCACCAAGTATCATCAAGATTTGGTGAAAAAATGCTTGCTGAGATTTCAGCAAACTAGTAGTTTTTTGGAAGCTTGGCAACCCCTTTCAAACGAAAGTGTTTTTCGCCAGTCTCTGCATGGGGTACCTCAAGAGGAAAAAAACCATAGATATAGAACTAACAACTACTTCATTTTGTCAAGTTTCAAGGAGCTAGCACAAACCGTGTTTGATTTAGAGTTTCAAAGACATCTATCTATATAGCAGAAAACAGAGTGAAACCTAGAATTTCAAAGTGTTACTGGAAACGAACGCTTGAACCTAGAAGAGTAAAAACTGGGCTGCCAAGTGGGCTTAGTGAACTGATCATTACCACCAAGTATCATCAAGTTTTGGTGAAAAAATGTTTGCTGAGATTTCAGCAAACTAGTAGTTTTTTGGAAGCTTGGCAACCCCTTTAAAATGAAAGTGTTTTTCGCCAGTCTCTGCATGGGGTACATCAAGAGGAAACAAACCATAGAGATAGAACTTAGAACTACTTCATTTGGTCAAGTTTCAAGGAGCTAGCACAAACCGTGTTTGATTTAGAGTTTCAAACACATCTATCTATATAGCAGAAAACAGAGTGAAACCTAAAAATTCAAAGTGTTACTGGAAACGAACGCTTGAACCTAGAAGAGTGAAAATTGGGTAGCCAAGTGGGCTTAGTGAACTGATCATTACCACCAAGTATCATCAAGATGTGGTGAAAAAATGTTTGCTGAGATTTCAGCAAACGAGTAGTTTTTTGGAAGCTTGGCAACCCCTTTCAAACGAAAGTGTTCTTCGCCAGTCTCTGCATGGGGTACTTCAAGAGGAAACAAACCATAGAGATAGAAGTTAGAACTACTTCATTTGGTCCAGTTTCAAGGAGCTAGCACAAACCGTGTTTGATTTAGAATTCCAAACACAGCTATCTATGTAGGAGAAAACAGAGTGAAACCTAAAAATTCAAACAGTCACTGGAAACGAAAGCTTCAACCTAGAAGAAAAAAATTTGGGCAGCCAATTGGGATTAGTGAACTGATCACTACCACCAAGTATCATCAAGATTTGGTGAAAAAATGTTTGCTGAGATTTCAGCAAACGAGTAGTTTTTTGGAAGCTTGGCAACCCCTTTCAAACGAAAGTGTTTTTCGCCAGTCTCTGCATGGGGTACTTCAAGAGGAAAAAAACCATAGAGATAGAACTAACAACTACTTCATTTTGTCAAGTTTCAAGGAGCTAGCACAAACCGTGTTTGATTTAGAATTCCAAACACAGCTATCTATGTAGGAGAAAACAGAGTGAAACCTAAAAATTCAAACTGTTACTGGAAACGAAAGCTTCAAACTAGAAGAATAAAATTTGGGCAGCCAAGTGGGATTAGTGAACTGATCATTACCACCAAGTATCATCAAGTTTTGGTGAAAAAATGTTTGCTGAGATTTCAGCAAACTAGTAGTTTTTTGGAAGCTTGGCAACCCATTTAAAACGAAAGTGTTTTTCGCCAGTCTCTGCATGGGGTACTTCAAGAAGAAACAAACCATAGAGATAGAACTTAGAACTACTTCATTTGCTCAAGTTTCAAGGAGCTAGCACAGACCGTGTTTGATTTAGAGTTTCAAACACATCTATCTATATAGCAGAAATCAGAGTGAAACCTAAAAATTCAAAGTGTTACTGGAAACGAACGCTTGAACCTAGAAGAGTGAAAATTGGGCAGCCAAGTGGGCTTAGTGAACTGATCATTACCACCAAGTATCATCAAGATTTGGTGAAAAAATGTTTGCTGAGATTTCAGCAAACTAGTAGTTTTTTGGAAGCTTGGCAACCCCTTTCAAACGAAAGTGTTTTTCGCCAGTCTCTGCATGGGGTACTTCAAGAGAAAACAAACCATAGAGATAGAACTTAGAACTACTTCATTTGGTCAAGTTTCAAGGAGCTAGCACAAACCGGGTTTGATTTAGAGTTTCAAACACATCTATCTATATAGCAGAAAACAGAGTGAAACCTAAAAATTCAAAGTGTTACTGGAAACGAACGCTTGAACCTAGAAGAGTGAAAATTGGGCAGCCAAGTGGGCTTAGTGAACTGATCATTACCACCAAGTATCATCAAGATTTGGTGAAAAAATGTTTGCTGAGATTTCAGCAAACGAGTAGTTTTTTGGAAGCTTGGCAACCCCTTTCAAACGAAAGTGTTTTTCGCCAGTCTCTGCATGGGGTACTTCAAGAGGAAACAAACCATAGAGACAGAACTTAGAAATACTTCATTTTGTCAAGTTTCACGGAGCTAGCACAAACCGTGTTTGATTTAGAGTTTCAAACACATCTATCTATATAGCAGAAAACAGAGTGAAACCTAAAATTTCAAAGTGTTGCTGGAAACGAATGATTGAACCTAGAAGAGTGAAAATTGGGCAGCCAAGTGGGCTTAGTGAACTGATCATTACCACCAAGTATCATCAAGATTTGGTGATAAATGTTTGCTGAGATTTCAGCAAACGAGTAGTTTTTTGGATGCTTGGCAACCCCTTTCAAACGAAAGTGTTTTTCGCCAGTCTCTGCATGGGGTACTTCAAGAGAAAACAAACCATAGAGATAGAACTTAGAACTACTTCATTTGGTCAAGTTTCAAGGAGCTAGCACAAACCGTGTTTGATTTAGAGTTTCAAACACATCTATCTATATAGCAGAAAACAGAGTGAAACCTAAAAATTCAAAGTGTTACTGGAAACGAACGCTTGAACCTAGAAGAGTGAAAATTGGGCAGCCAAGTGGGCTTAGTGAACTGATCATTACCACCAAGTATCATCAAGATTTGGTGAAAAAATGTTTGCTGAGATTTCAGCAAACGAATAGTTTTTTGGAAGCTTGGCAAAACCTTTCAAACGAAAGTGTTCTTCGCCAGTCTCTGCATGGGGTACTTCAAGAGGAAACAAACCATAGAGATAAAACTTAGAACTACTTCATTTTGTCACGTTTCACGGAGCTAGCACAAACCTTGTTTGATTTAGGGTTTCAAACACATCTATCTATATAGCAGAAAACAGAGTGAAACCTAGAAATTCAAACTGTTACTGGAAACGAATGCTTGAACCTACAAGAGTGAAAGTTGGGCAGCCAAGTGGGATTAGTGAACTGATCATTACCACCAAGTATCATCAAGTTTTGGTGAAAAAATGTTTGCTGAGATTTCAGCAAACGAGTAGTTTTTTGGAAGCTTGGCAACCCCTTTAAAACGAAAGTGTTTTTCGCCAGTCTCTGCATGGGGTACTTCAAGAGGAAACAAACCATAGAGATAGAACTTAGAACTACTTCATTTGGTCAAGTTTCAAGGAGCTAGAACAAACCGTGTTTGATTTAGAGTTTCAAACACAGCTATCTATATAGCAGAAAACAGAGTGAAACCTAAAAATTCAAAGTTTACTGGAAACGAACGCTTGAACCTAGAAGAGTGAAAATTGGGCAGCCAAGTGGGCTTAGTGAACTGATCATTACCACCAAGCATCATCAAGATTTGGTGAAAAAATGTTTGCTGAGATTTCAGCAAAGGAGTAGTTTTTTGGAAGCTTGGCAACCCCTTTCAAACGAAAGTGTTCTTCGCCAGTCTCTGCATGGGGTACTTCAAGAGGAAACAAACCATAGAGATAGAACTTAGAACTACTTCATTTTGTCAAGTTTCACGGAGCTAGCACAAACCGTGTTTGATTTAGAGTTTCAAACACATCTATCTATATAGCAGAAAACAGAGTGAAACCTAAAATTTCAAACTGTTACTGGAAACGAACGCTTGAACCTAGAAGAGTGAAAATTGGGCAGCCAAGTGGGCTTAGTGAACTGATCATTACCACCAAGTATCATCAAGATTTGGTGAAAAAATGTTTGCTGAGATTTCAGCAAACGAGTAGTTTTTTGGAAGCTTGGCAACCCCTTTCAAACGAAAGTGTTCTTCGCCAGTCTCTGCATGGGGTACTTCAAGAGGAAACAAACCATAGAGATAGAACTTAGAACTACTTCATTTTGTCAAGTTTCACGGAGCTAGCACAAACCGTGTTTGATTTAGAGTTTCAAACACATCTATCTATATAGCAGAAAACAGAGTGAAACCTAAAAATTCAAACTGTTACTGGAAACGAACGCTTGAACCTAGAAGAGTGAATGTTGGGCAGCCAAGTGGGATTAGTGAACTGATCATTACCACCAAGTATCATCAAGATTGGTGAAAAAATGCTTGCTGAGATTTCAGCAAACGAGAAGTTTTTTGGAAGCTTGGCAACCCCTTTCAAACGAAAGTGTTTTTCGCCAGTCTCTGCATGGGGTACTTCAAGAGGAAAAAAACCATAGAGATAGAACTAACAACTACTTCATTTTGTCAAGTTTCAAGGAGCTAGGACAAACCGTGTTTGATTTAGAGTTTCAAAGACATCTATCTATATAGCAGAAAACAGAGTGAAACCTAAAATTTCAAAGTGTTACTGGAAACGAACACTTGAACCTAGAAGAGTAAAAATTGGGCAGCCAAGTGCGCTTAGTGAACTGATCATTACCACCAAGTATCATCAAATTTTGGTGAAAAAATGTTTGCTGAGATTTCAGCAAACTAGTAGTTTTTTGGAAGCTTGGCAACCCCTTTAAAACGAAAGTGTTTTTCGCCAGTCTCTGCATGGGGTACTTCAAGAGGAAACAAACCATAGAGATAGAACATAGGACTACTTCATTTGGTCAAGTTTCAATGAGCTAGCACAAACCGTGTTTGATTTAGAGTTTCAAACACATCTATCTATATAGCAGAAAACAGAGTGAAACCTAAAAATTCAAAGTGTTACTGGAAACGAACGCTTGAACCTAGAAGAGTGAAAATTGGGCAGCCAAGTGGGCTTAGAGAACTGATCATTACCACCAAGTATCATCAAGTTTTGGTGAAAAAATGTTTGCTGAGATTTCAGAAAACTAGTAGTTTTTTGGAAGCTTGGCAACCCCTTTCAAACGAAAGTGTTTTTCGCCAGTCTCTGCATGGGGTACTTCAAGAGGAAACAAACCATAGAGATAGAACGTAGAACTATTTCATTTGGTCAAGTTTCAAGGAGCTAGCACAAACCGTGTTTGATTTAGAATTCCAAACACAGCTATCTATGTAGGAGAAAACAGAGTGAAACCTAAAAATTCAAACTGTTACTGGAAACGAAAGCTTCAACCTAGAAGAATAAAATTTGGGCAGCCAAGTGGGATTAGTGAACTGATCATTACCACCAAGTATCATCAAGATTTGGTGAAAAAATGTTTGCTGAGATTTCAGCAAACTAGTAGTTTTTTGGAAGCTTGGCAACCCCTTTCAAACGAAAGTGTTTTTCGCCAGTCTCTGCATGGGGTACCTCAAGAGGAAAAAAACCATAGAGAAAGAACTAACAACTACTTCATTTTGTCAAGTTTCAAGGAGCTAGCACAAACCGTGTTTGATTTAGAGTTTCAAAGACATCTATCTATATAGCAGAAAACAGAGTGAAACCTAAAATTTCAAAGTGTTACTGGAAACGAACGCTTGAACCTAGAAGAGTAAAAATTGGGCTGCCAAGTGGGCTTAGTGAACTGATCATTACCACCAAGTATCATGAAGTTTTGGTGAAAAAATGTTTGCTGAGATTTCAGCAAACTAGTAGTTTTTTGGAAGCTTGGCAACCCCTTTCAAACGAAAGTGTTTTTCGCCAGTCTCTGCATGGGGTACTTCAAGAGGAAACAAACCATAGAGATAGAACATAGGACTACTTCATTTGGTCAAGTTTCAAGGAGCTAGCACAAACCGTGTTTGATTTAGAGTTTCAAACACATCTATCTATATAGCAGAAAACAGAGTGAAACCTAAAAATTCAAAGTGTTACGGGAAACGAACGATTGAACCTAGAAGAGTGAAAATTGGGCAGCCAAGTGGGCTTAGTGAACTGATCATTACCACCAAGTATCATCAAGATTTGGTGAAAAAATGTTTGCTGAGATTTCAGCAAACGAGTAGTTTTTTGGAAGCTTGGCAAACCCTTTCAAACGAAAGTGTTCTTCGCCAGTCTCTGCATGGGCTACTTCAAGAGGAAACAAACCATAGAGATAGAACTTAGAACTACTTCATTTTGTCAAGTTTCACGGAGCTAGCACAAACCGTGTTTGATTTAGAGTTTCAAACACATCTATCTATACAGCAGAAAACAGAGTGAAACCTAAAAATTCAAACTGTTACTGGAAACGAACGCTTGAACGTAGAAGAGTGAAAGTTGGGCAGCCAAGTGGGATTAGTGAACTGATCATTACCACCAAGTATCATCAAGATTTGGTGAAAAAATGTTCGCTGAGATTTCAGCAAACTAGTAGTTTTTTGGAAGCTTGGCAACCCCTTTAAAACGAAAGTGTTTTTCGCCAGTCTCTGCATGGGGTACTTCAAGAGGAAACAAACCATAGAGATAGAACATAGGACTACTTCATTTGGTCAAGTTTCAAGGAGCTAGCACAAACCGTGTTTGATTTAGAGTTTCAAACACATCTATCTATATAGCAGAAAACAGAGTGAAACCTAAAAATTCAAAGTGTTACTGGAAACGAACTCTTGAACCTAGAAGAGTGAAAATTGGGCAGCCAAGTGGGCTCAGTGAACTGATCATTACCACCAAGTATCATCAAGATTTGGTGAAAAAATGTTTGCTGAGATTTCAGCAAACGAGTAGTTTTTTGGAAGGTTGGCAACCCCTTTCAAACAAAAGTGTTCTTCGCCAGTCTCTGCATGGGGTACTTCAAGAGGAAACAAACCATAGAGATAGAACTTAGAACTACTTCATGTTGTCAAGTTTCACGGAGCTAGCACAAACCGTGTTTGATTTAGAGTTTCAAACACATCTCTCTATATAGCAGAAAACAGAGTGAAACCTAAAAATTCAAACTGTTACTGGAAACGAACGCTTGAACCTAGAAGAGTGAAAGTTGGGCAGCCAAGTGGGATTAGTGAACTGATCATTACCACCAAGTATCATCAAGATTTGGTGAAAAAATGTTTGCTGAGATTTCAGCAAACTAGTAGTTTTTTGGAAGCTTGGCAACCCCTTTCAAACGAAAGTGTTTTCGCCAGTCTCTGCATGGGGTACTTCAAGAGGAAAAAAACCATAGAGATAGAACTAACAACTACTTCATTTTGTCAAGTTTCAAGGAGCTAGCACAAACCGTGTTTGATTTAGAGTTTCAAAGACATCTATCTATATAGCAGAAAACAGAGTGAAACCTAAAATTTCAAAGTGTTACTGGAAACGAACGCTTGAACCTAGAAGAGTAAAAATTGGGCAGCCAAGTGGGCTTAGTGAACTGATCATTACCACCAAGTATCATCAAGTTTGGTGAAAAAAATGTTTGCTGAGATTTCAGCAAACTAGTAGTTTTATTGGAAGCTTGGCAACCCCTTTAAAACGAAAGTGTTTTTCGCCAGTCTCTGCATGGGGTACTTCAAGAGGAAACAAACCATAGACATAGAACATAGGACTACTTCATTTGGTCAAGTTTCAAGGAGCTAGCACAAACCGTGTTTGATTTAGAGTTTCAAACACATCTATCTATATAGCAGAAAAACAGAGTGAAACCTAAAAATTCAAAGTGTTACTGGAACGAACGCTTGAACCTAGAAGAGTGAAAATTGGGCAGCCAAGTGGGCTTAGTGAACTGATCATTACCACCAAGTATCATCAAGTTTTGGTGAAAAAATGTTTGCTGAGATTTCAGCAAACTAGTAGATTTTGGAAGCTTGGCAACCCCTTTCAAACGAAAGTGTTTTTCGCCAGTCTCTGCATGGGGTACTTCAAGAGGAAACAAACCATAGAGATAGAACTTAGAACTATTTCATTTGGTCAAGTTTCAAGGAGATAGCACAAACCGTGTTTGATTTAGAATTCCAAACACAGCTATCTATGTAGGAGAAAACAGAGTGAAACCTAAAAATTCAAACTGTTACTGGAAACGAAAGCTTCAACCTAGAAGAATAAAATTTGGCAGCCAAGTGGGATTAGTGAACTGATCATTACCACCAAGTATCATCAAGATTTGGTGAAAAAATGTTTGCTGAGATTTCAGCAAACTAGTAGTTTTTTGGAAGCTTGGCAACCCCTTCAAACGAAAGTGTTCTTCGCCAGTCTCTGCATGGGGTACTTCAAGAGGAAACAAACCATAGAGATAGAACTTAGAACTACTTCATTTTGTCAAGTTTCACGGAGCTAGCACAAACCGTGTTTGATTTAGAGTTTCAAACACATCTATCTATATAGCAGAAAACAGAGTGAAACCTAAAAATTCAAACTGTTACTGGAAACGAATGCTTGAACCTAGAAGAGTGAAAGTTGTTCAGCCAAGTGGGATTAGTGAACTGATCATTACCACCAAGTATCATCAAGATTTGGTGAAAAAATGTTTGCTGAGATTTCAGCAAACTAGTAGTTTTTTGGAAGCTTGGCAACCCCTTTCAAACGAAAGTGTTTTTCGCCAGTCTCTGCATGGGGTACCTCAAGAGGAAAAAAACCATAGAGATAGAACTAACAACTACTTCATTTTGTCAAGTTTCAACGAGCTAGCACAAACCGTGTTTGATTTAGAGTTTCAAAGACATCTATCTATATAGCAGAAAACAGAGTGAAACCTAAAATTTCAAAGTGTTACTGGAAACGAACGCTTGAACCTAGAAGAGTGAAAATTGGGCAGCCAAGTGGGCTTAGTGAACTGATCATTACCACCAAGTATCATCAAGATTTGGTGAAAAAATGTTTGCTGAGATTTCAGCAAACGAGTAGTTTTTTGGAAGCTTGGCAACCCCTTTCAAACGAAAGTGTTCTTCGCCAGTCTCTGCATGGGGTACTTCAAGAGGAAACAAACCATAGAGATAGAACTTAGAACTACTTCATTTTGTCAAGTTTCACGGAGCTAGCACAAACCGTGTTTGATTTAGAGTTTCAAACACATCTATCTATATAACAGAAAACAGAGTGAAACCTAAAAATTCAAACTGTTACTGGAAACGAACACTTGAACCTAGAAGAGTGAAAGTTGGGCAGCCAAGTGGGCTTAGTGAACTGATCATTACCACCAAGTATCATCAAGATTTGGTGAAAAAATGTTTGCTGAGATTTCAGCAAACGAGTAGTTTTTTGGGAGCTTGGCAACCCCTTTCAAACGAAAGTGTTTTTCGCCATCTCTGCATGGGGTACTTCAAGAGGAAACAAACCATAGAGATAGAACTTAGAACTACTTCATTTTGTCATGTTTCAAGGAGCTAGCACAAACCGTGTTTGATTTAGAGTTTCAAACACATCTATCTATATAACATAAAACAGAGTGAAACCTAAAAATTCAAACTGTTACTGGAAACGAACACTTGAACCTAGAATAGTGAAAGTTGGGCAGCCAAGTGGGCTTAGTGAACTGATCATTACCACCAAGTATCATCAAGATTTGGTGAAAAAATGTTTGCTGAGATTTCAGCAAACGAGTAGTTTTTTGGAAGCTTGGCAACGCCTTTCAAACGAAAGTGTTTTTCGCCAGTCTCTGCATGGGGTACTTCAAGAGGAAACAAACCATAGAGATAGAACTTAGAACTACTTCATTTTGTCAAGTTTTCACGGAGCTAGCACAAACCGTGTTTGATTTAGAGTTTCAAAGACATCTATCTATATAGCAGAAAACAGAGTGAAACCTAAAAATTCAAACTGTTACTGGAAACGAACGCTTGAACCTAGAAGAGTGAAAGTTGGGCAGCCAAGTGGGATTAGTGAACTGATCATTACCACCAAGTATCATCAAGATTTGGTGAAAAAATGTTTGCTGAGATTTCAGCAAACTAGTAGTTTTTTGGAAGCTTGGCAACCCCTTTCAAAACGAAAGTGTTTTTCGCCAGTCTCTGCATGGGGTACTTCAAGAGGAACAAACCATAGAGATAGAACTTAGAACTAATTCATTTTGTCAAATTTCAAGGAGCTAGCACAAACCGTGTTTGATTTAGAGTTTCAAACACATCTATCTATATAACAGAAAACAGAGTGAAACCTAAAAATTCAAAGTGTTACTGGAAACGAACGCTTGAACCTAGAAGAGTGAAAATTGGGCAGCCAAGTGGGCTTAGTGAAACTGATCATTACCACCAAGTATCATCAAGATTTGGTGAAAAAATGTTTGCTGAGATTTCAGCAAACGAGAAGTTTTTTGGAAGCTTGGCAAACCCCTTTCAAACGAAAGTGTTTTTCGCCAGTCTCTGCATGGGGTAACTTCAAGAGGAAAC